>NC_053490.1:33548005-33608005 GCF_905171775.1 Rana temporaria
TTCAATCCATGTATGGGCAAATAGAAACATGTGTCTTAGCGCAGGGTTTGACAAATTTGCTTGGAATCTAGGAGCCAGCTAAAAAAGTTAGGAGCCATAAAACGCACCCCGTCCCGACAAGCTTGCGTGCAGAAGCGAACACATACGTGAGCAGTGCCCGCATATGTAAACGGTGTTCAAACCACAAATGTGAGGTATCGCCGCGATTGGTAGAGCGAGAGCAATAATTCTAGCCCTAGTCCTCCTCTGTAACTCAAAACATGCAACCTGTAGATTTTTTTTAAACGTCGCCGATGAAGATTTTAAAGGGTAAAAGTTTGTCGGCATTCAACGAGCGGACGCAATTTTGAAGCGTGACATGTTGGGTATGAATTTACTCTGCGTAACATTATCTTTCATAATATTAAAAAAAATGGGGATAACTTTACTGTGGTCTTATTTTTTAATTAAAAAAAGTGGATTTTTTTCCAAAAAAGTGCGCTTGTAAGACCGCTGCGCACATACGGCGTGACAGAAAGTATTGCAACGATCACCATTTTATTCTCTAGGGTGTTAGGATAAAAAATATATATAATGTTTGGAGGTTCTAATTGGAGGGAAGAAGATGGCAGTGAAAAATAGTGAAAAATGACATTAGAATTGCTGTTCAACTTGTAATGCTTAACTTGTAATACCGACGGCCACCACCAGATGGCGCCAGCTCACACATCTGGTGGTAATACCAATGGCTCACCACCAGATGGCGCCAGCTCACAAAAAAAGCCAAGTCGCCAGGACACCATTTCTAGTCGCCATGGCGACCTGGCGCCCTGGATTTGTCGAGCCCTGTGGTAGAGTGGCCGCTGTCACATAAGTAGTATATCCAACTTAAGGCAACCATGTGTAGCGCCAAAAATAAATATACAAAAAGTAAATATAATGTGAAAAAGTACTCAATTAACAAATAAAATCCTGTAAGATAAAAGGAAGAAAAAAAATGATTGTGCATAGTCCAGTGAAAAAAAAGAGGACTCCAAAGAAAATTCCAGTACAGCAATACCAAGGAACCATCAATAACACCTCTGGAAGTGAACACAGGTAATCCAGAAAAGTGCTCCAAGGTCAGCCACCACACCACAGAGACATTAAAAATCACCAGAAATGATGGCAGCAGCATGTACGCCTTAGATATGTCTCTATTATCCAGTGAAGAGTGAACCAGCGACACTTCTCACCACGGTATAACTGTGGTAAATAAAGCTCACCGGGAGCCAGAAGGAATCCTCATAGTGTAAGAAGGTTAATATAGATACAAATACACTTAAGAAAGTAGCATAAAAAAAGAGTCCTTACATTGGAAGCCATTGCCCGACCCAAAAACACAGCAGCGGCGTGGAGTCGGCACTGGAAACACCTCCCCAATGCATTTCATCTAATAGAACGTTATGAGGACCCCTTGATAACGTCCTATTGGACGAAACGCGTAGATTTTGGGTTGGCAGTGGCTTCCAATGCAAGGACTTTATGCCACTTTCTTTTTGTGTGTATTTGCATCTATATTAAACTTACTACAGTATGAGGATTCCTTCTGGCTCCCGGTGAGCTTTATTTACCATAGTTATATCCTGATAAGTGTCGCTGGACAGACTTACTGGGTTCACTCTTCACTGGATGACAGATACACATTTAAAGCGGAGCTCTACCCTAAAGTAAAGTGGAACTTCCGCTCATCTGATTCCTCCCCTCTCCGGTGCCGCAAATTGGCACCTTTCGGGGGGAGGGGGGACAGGATAACCCATCTTCAACAGGTATCCTTTCCCACTTACGGCAGCCTCAGCGTCGGGTGGCAAAGTCACGGCTCCCTCCTCCTCTAGCTGCCGGGCCAGTAGGAGAGAGGAGCGGGGCCTAGCGCATTCGCAGTAGGGTTCCCGGAGTGAAGCCGAACGGCTACAGTGCCGGGTACCCTTACCCGCGATGGCGGCAGCACCCAACAACTGATTGAAACATCAGCTGCAGACATCGCTGGACTCCAAGACAGGCAAGTGTCCAATTATTAAAATTTGAGAGTTCTAAGACAATGGCCTAGGGTTAGGTGTCAGCAACCTTTTTCCACTTAAGGGCCCGGATTCAAATGTATGAATGCATGGAGGGCCGCATTCACTTGTTAATCAAGATAATCTGGACCCATTTACATTACACAGCCGCTGTACCTCTGGACCCCTTAAAGGGGTTTTCCACCCATTTTGTAAGTTTATTAAAAGTCAGCAGCTACAAAAAGTGTTGCTGCTGGCTTTTAATAAACCGACACTTGCCTGCTCCACGGCTCCAGCGACGCGCCGGACGGGGCTCCGCTCCTCGCCCCCCCTCGCCGGCCGGCGTCTTCATGCTCAGTGTGGGCACCTGGCCGCGCCGTCTGATTGGACAGGCGATCGCCGAGGACCTGTCACGTGTCCTGGGCGATCGCCTACAGCAACCCCTTCCTGTAGGTGATTAAGCCTAATCGCCTAGGCGATTAGGCTTAATCGTCTACCCGGAAGGAGGAAGTGGGACAGGAAGTCCCACTCCTCCTGAAGCCCCCACTCCCCCCCCAAAAAAATTACATGCCAAATGTGGCATGTAAGGGGGTGAGGAGTGGCATAAGCGGAAGTTCCAAATTTGGGTGGAACTCCGCTTTAATACACAGCCACCCCCCTGCAAATCACACAGCGCCCCCATGTTATGCTTTAAAAGTTTTGCACACTCGTGGAATAACTACAAACTACGATACTCAATACTCTCCACAAGCAACGCTTTAAAAAATTCTGTGATTTCCCAGTTTAGAGAAGGTCTAGTGCTAGAATTATTGATCTCGCTCCAACGATCACGGCGATACCTCATGTGTGGTTTGAACACGGTTTACATTTGCGGTCGCATTGGTTGTTATCCCAAGAAAGCCAACTGGGTTAAAACATCTGTGGGCCGGGTGCACGTGAATTCATCACGTGCACCATCGGGCCAGATATTTAGTGGTGGTGGGCCAGGTGCAGCCCGTGGGCCATAGATTGCCGACCCCTGGTCTAGGGTGACAACACTACGTCTTCATAGTGTGGGGAGTGAGCATGGTCATGCTTGATCAGGAAGTGTGTTACTGTGAGGATCACCAGGTGAAAAAGGACACAAAAGCCTGGAAAAAAAAAAGAACACAAATACAGCCACCACATCCAACCATTACTTAGCAGTATAGATTTAAATTCTTGTTTTTGGGTTTAGATGCAGTAAGGTAAAACATAATGTGCCAAGTGACATTTAGAGCGTGAAGGCAAATAACTTGACCTGCCGCTCCCGGAGAACATTCATCATCTATCGGAGAGAAAAGAAATAAAGAAACTCCGGCTTATAAATAGAATGTCCTTGAATTCTCCCAATTCTGCCAGCAAGAGAAAAAACACAGAACGGGACACCTCCAAGAAAAGAATAGATTTTACTGGCCAGTAATTTTATGAAGTCTACAGAACGCAGCGCCTGAAGGTCGTCCCCTCCCGCCCCCCCCCCCCCCCCAAGGACAGAGAACGACCCACACACCAAGAATTCACGGCAAACACCGGTAAATGGAATGCTGGGGAGGTTGTTGTTTTTACATCTTCCAAGACAGAGTAACATTGAGATTGCACAATTTCTTTTAGTGCTCATTCCTTCCAGCAGTGTTGCAAACTTCCCCGCAGCATTTTTTACCGTCAAGACATGAACAACATTACTGACGAAGCACATTTTTTTTTTTGTTATTACCGACAACCTGAAAAATAACAAGCTAAAACAAAAAAATTGATACTGAAACCGTATAAAACACAATACAGAAACACTGACAATACCCATAACAAGCCATTTGCACAATTTACCGTATTTATCGGCGTATACTGCGCACTATTTTGCCCTGGGCAAAATCGTGGGTGCGCGATATACGCCGATACCCGCGCCGAGTTTTGAATACTGCGCCGACATATACCGAGTGCAGTACACTAAGCTACATTCGGCCAGGCTCGTCTTCGCTCGTGTTCACGCATAAACGTCACAGAGCGTGAGCACAAGCTAAGCCGAGTCTGGCCGAATGTAGCCGAGTGTACTGCACTCGGTAAACGTCGGCGGAGGCGGTCAAATACCGAGCGCAGTACACTCGGGTATAGTCGGCCAGTCTCGGCTTCTTCCGCGCTCACGTCCTGGACGTACAGGACGTGAGCGCGACAGTTGCCGAGCCTGCCCGAGTGTACTGCGCTCGGTATATGCTGGCGCAGTATTCAAACTCGGCGCGGGGAGGACGCCGGACCCGACGAAGAGGACACCCGAAGCCGCAGACGGACGCCGGACCCGGCGATGGACGCCGCGCAAGACACCAAAACTGTAAGTACAAAAAAAATCTTTTTTTCCACAGGAATGGGGGCAACTTTAGGGGAGCGCGCTATACCCCGATAAATACGGTATACTTTAAAAAAAGTCAACAGCACAATAAAATGATCAGCCTCCTGATATTTACAGACCGTTGTAAAAATCACATTACAAACTGTCTGTAAATTTACTGACGGTTGGTAACCCTGAATGGCGGTGAACAGTGCGCAGCAGTGTTTACTTTTTATTGTGCCAACTTGATTGAAATGTCATGAGGTCACATACACTCACCGGCCACTTTATTAGGTACAACCGTTCAATTGCTCGGTACCAAATTGTTAATCAGCCAATCACATGGCAGCAACTCAATGCCTTTAGGCATCTAGATGTGGTGAAGACTTGCCAAAGTTCAAACCGAGCATTAGAATGGGGAAGAAAAGGGGATTTAAAGCGGAGGTTCACCTAAAAACACAACTTTGTACCATCCAAACTAGCATACTAGCATCAGCTACAGTATGCCTTTTTTTTTTTTGCGCTGTACTTAACTTACGGTTTAATCCGTAAGTTTCGTTTCAGACACCCGCTGGGAGTAGGCGTTCCTATTAAGAGTGGAACATGATTGACGGCCGGCTATGGCGCGTCACACGTTCCGAAAATAGCCGGAGTAGGACTCGGCTCTTCACGGCGCTATACGGCGTCTGCGCACAGACTAGGAGCTGACTTCGCAGGCGCCGTATATGTCCGCTTCCTATTTCGGCTTTTTTCGGAAGGCATGACGCGCCATAGCTGGACGTCAATCATGTACCCCTCTTCATAGGAACGCCCATTTCCCGGCCGGAGTCTGAAACGAAAGTTACGGATTAAACCGCAAGTACAGCGCAGAAAAAAAAAAAAAAGGCATACTGTAGCTGACGCTAGTATGCTCGTTTGTATGGTAAAGAATTTTTTTTTTTAGGGTGAACCCCTGCTTTAAGTGACTTAATATGGCATAATTGTTGGTGCCAGGCGGGCTGGTCTGAGTATTTCAAAAACTGCTGATCTACTGGGATTTTCACACACAACAATTTCTCAGAACGGTCCGAAAAAGAGAAAATATCCATCCATATGCTGTACCAATTCCTGATATAATTGTGATTTTCTAAATACTGTCCACGCCTCCCATGGATATTTTGTCAAGGGTAGTATATTAAGATTTTTAAAATGAAATCCAGGGTCATTTTTTTTTCCCAATAATAATGGTGGCAATCAGCGACTATCCATCGCCGCCCGCCTCACAGCCTGTCAAGTCTCACTCTCTGGGTCCCGGCTACTACTGGGTGGGGAGCGGAGGAAGATCACTCCGCCAGGGAAGGCAAGGAGATAAACAGGCAGGCGGCTGGCCGGGACTTAAAGAGGAAGTAAAGCCTCCTTAAAAAAAAAAAACCCTGCAAGACAAAGGCATAATGAGGTAGTATGCATAGCAAGCTAGCTCATTATGGGAGGTACTTACCTGAGATCGAAGTCCCCTACAGCAGCCCTCGTTCGCCTCCTCCGTCGCCATTACTCCAGGAGTGACTTACGGGTATCGCGGCTCTTTGATTGGCTGGAGCCACGATGACGTCAGTGACGGCACGCTCAGTGCGCCGTAGACATCGGTGCAGTCTTTTCTGCAAATATCTCCTAAACTGTGTAGGTTTAGGAGATATTTCTTGTACCTACAGATAAGCCTTAATCTAGGCTTACCTGTAGGTAAAAGTGGTCTGTAAGGGTTTAAAAACCTCTTTAAAAAGGGGTTGTAAACCCTCCTGTTTTTTCACCTTAATGTATCCTATGCATTAAGTTGAAAAAACTTCTGTCACTGGCCCCCTAGCCCCCCCTGTTTTACTCACCTGAGCCCTGGAATGTCCCACGCAGAGGACGTGCCGTCTCTCTGCCAGAGGTTTTAGTCTCTTTATTGGATAGATTGATAGCAGCGCAGCCATTGGCTCCCACTGCCGTCAATCAAATCCAATGACGCGGGGCGGGGCCGAGTCCTGCATTCGACGGCTATGGATGCCAAATGCTGAACTCAGGAGTATGCAAGGTAGCGCTTCTCCTAGGGGGGTCATCTAATGCGGGGAGGAGCCGCGAGAGCAGAGGGACCCCAGAAGAGGTTGATCGAGGCTACACTGCACAAAACGAACTGCACAGAGGTGGTAAGTATGACATGTTTGTCATTGAAAAAAAATTAAATTTTACCTTTAGTATCACTTTAAGCCAAGGCAGAAGAACATGAGAATGGAGCTGAATGGGCATGCACCTGAAACTGAATAATATTCCCTCCGCTCCGACAAGCACATGATCATCAGAAAGGGGCACAGATAATTGAAACAATACACCCCCCTAAGCTAGTAGGAGCGGAGGAGCAGGGGTGTGCAATTCAGATTTTTTTTTTTTATTCTGCACCGACTGACATTGCCCCAGCCCCTGTTCAAATCCAATCGGAGGACAAAACCAGGGACAGACTTGGTCCAGGGACAGTGCCCGGAAACAGGAGAGGACTGGTCACCCTATAGTACAGTATATATCAGCTCCAGATCTTTTGCTTTTAAAACCACATCCTATAGCAGAATGACGACCAAGCAGTTATCCTGACCAGTGGCGGCCCCGTCCATAGGGGACTTCACTTTAGGGTGGAGAACCGCTTTAAAAACGGCTCAGCCATCTACAGCTCAAAAACGTCATGGTGGGCATGAGGTCATAGACTAACATAGAGAGCCGTTTTTAAGCTGCAAAAAAAGCTCAGAAAAGTGGCTGTAAAAACGTACATGGAAATGAAGCCTCATCTTTTAATAAATGGACACTTGCCTGTCTTGGAGTCCAGAGTCCAGAAATGTCTGCAGCTGATGTTTCAATCAGTTGTCGGGTGCTGCCGCTGCCATTGCGGGTAAGGGTACCCGGCACTGTAGCCGTTCGGCTTCACTCCAGGAACCCTACTGCCCCGCTTCTCTCCCCTACTGGCCCGGCAGCTGGAGGAGGGAGCCGTGACTTTGCCACCTGACGCTGAGGCTGCCGTAAGTGGGAAAGGATACCTGTCGAAGATGGGTATCCTGTCCCCCCTCCCCCCGAAAGGTGCCGATTGTGGCACCGGAGAGGGGAGGAATCAGATGAGCGCAAGTTCCACTTTACTTTAGGGTAGAGCTCCGCTTTAAATGTGTATCTGTCATCCAGTGAAGAGTGAACCCAGTAAGTCTGTCCAGCGACACTTATCAGGATATAACTATGGTAAATAAAGCTCACCGGGAGCAAGAAGGAATCCCCATAGTGTAGTATCTATCTATCTCTCTATCTATCCAATTATCTATCTAATTATCTATAGCTCTATCTCTCGCTCCCTCCCCCTATCTAATTATCGATCTATCTATCCATCTAATTATCGATCTATCTATCCATCTAATTATCGATCTATCCATCTAATTATCGATCTATCTATCCATCTAATTATCGATCTATCTATCGGAATATCTGTCTCTGTCTGTAGGTCCCATTGTCTGCGGGTGGCGGGTTGACTGGGGTTTTGTTTGCGCCCCCCCAAAAAAATGGAGCACCAGCCGCCACTGATCCTGACCAAACATCATATGACGTCCAGCAGGATAAGCCGATCGTGCACGCCCCCGGGGAATTGCAGATCGGTGGTGCAGTGTGTAAATCTGACTTTACAGATCTTGGCTAAAAGCCTCCGACTTGGGCTCTTTACCACGTGATCAGCTGGGACTGATCACATCGGTAACCAGGAAGTGAATCAAAGAAAAGACTGGAAGGCCGCACTCTGACACCTTTTTTGAAGACGGTTTTAAAGTTCTTCTGGTACAAAGCCATCAGAGGCACAATGAAAAGCCGACATGTTTCACACCTCTATGGGGTGCTTACTTATAACATGTCAGCTTTTCACCAATCTTGTGCCTCAGATGTCTTGTACCAGAAGAATTTTTAAACCGTCTTCAATAAGGCTTCATTTCCACTGACGTTTTTACAGCCAATTTCCGGGCGTTTTTTACAGTTTAAAAACGCCTGTCCATGTTATTCTATGGCATCATGCCCACATAGGCGTTTTTGAGCTGCAAATGGCATAGGCGTTTTTGAGCTGTAAAAAAAACGCAGGACCAGGGCGTTCTGAAGCTCCAGAGTAGAGCTGTAAAAACGCCAGACGTTTAAAAACGCGCGAAAACGCTCAAAAACGCTACCGCTGCATTTTTAAAGCTCCAGCTCACAAAAAAAAAATTATATATTTTTTTACAAAATAAACATGGACAGGTGTTTTTAAGCTGTAAAAAAGGCTAACAGTGGCTGTAAAAACACCAGTGGAAATGAAGCCTAAAGGTGTCAGAGTGCGGTCGTCAAGTCTTTTCCTCGATTCATTCCTACACGCAAAGCCAGCACCTGTTTCCATTAGCAGATGGGATGCATATGAGATGTCTAGCTAGAACGGTGTTCTTTTGTTGTTGGTAACCAGGAAGTGCCAGTAATTGGCTTTCCTCAGTTCGTGCGGACAAGGCACTAACAGAGGAGAGCCGATCAGTGGCTCTCCTGACTGGGGGGTTGATCATCAGTGCAGTCTCCATGAGAGATGTCAACCAGTGCCCATCAGTGTCTCCTCATCAGTGCCAGTCAGTGCCGCTTGACCGCGCAACTGTCATTCAACGTGTGACAGCGCTGAAAGTGGTTAAAGCATAGCTCCCAACTGATTTGGAGCAATGTCCCTCTTGTCCCCCTTTCAGCCTCATGTGTCCCTCATTTTGGTCTTATCTACATATTTGCAAATAAAATGCACTTTTTATCTTCCAAAAGGTGTTTCCCAGTGCTAAACCTTTCATCCAAATTCTAAATTGCTGCATTTGTACATTTTATAAGCCAATATAAAGAAATAGTAGTGGTTAAAAAAAAAAAAAAACTTCCTAGTGGATTCAATTAACCTTTTTTCGGTGAATTCTCCTTTAAGAGGGTGTGGCAGGGGGCGTGTCCTATGCCTACATATGTTTGTTAGTAGGTGTCCCTCATGCCCATCTCAAAATGTTGGGCGGAATGGTTAAGAGTAAAGAGATTTGGGGTGTGACCCCAGACCTCTCCGTAAAGAGGACCTGTCATCTTTATTTATATTTCAAGGGAGGTTTACATTCCCTGTAATAGGAATAAAAGGGATTAAAAAAAAAAAAAAACACAATAAATTTAAAAAAGAGACAATGTAAAAATGTGTCAGATCTGAACAACTTTTTCAGTTTAACACTAATTGGGGAAGAACTGGTGCAACTGTGCATAGTAACCAATCAGCTTCTAACTGGACAATAAAATCTGGAAGCCGATTGGTTACTACGGACAGCTGCACCAGATTCGCAAATCTCTTCCATTATCTCTACCATGCATGGTGTATTAAACATATATATTTTTTTTAAAGATACAATCTTTAACCCCACTGACTGTGCAAAATGTACAGAGCTTTAAATAAAGAGTTTTCAATATGAATACATTTGAAGCCTCTTATTAGAATCTGTTTGTTCCGAGTGTATTTATAGAACAAATATGAATGCCATTCTGTAGCCATCTTTTTTTTCCCGCTTGAATGGGCGCGCTTCATTTACATACAAATGACTCTTCCAATTATGTGGCTGGGTCACGCAGATCTCTGCAAGTTTTAAATCCCAAACAGGCACTGAAGTGTGGAGAACATCTGTCTTTGTGTACAAGTAGCTGAAAGATGAACTGTCTGTGCTGCCCACAGCAACCAAGTTCACCCTCTCATCTAAAGTGGAACTCCGGGAATTTTTTATTTATATTTTTTAGCTTCCCCATCCTGTGTGGCGATTGTAGCTATATTTTTGAACTTATTAACAAATGTGCAGCGCTGTCGCTTCAGATACGACAAAGCAATATTAACTTAAAAAGTACAATTGTGCATAACACTGTAAATTAAATTGGTCATAATACCAGCTGACGCGTTTCAGGGGACATGCTCCCTTCAGAATGTTTTTTCCTGAAGGGGGCAAGCCCCCCGAAACATGTTAGCTTGTAATATGATATTCTTTTGAACCAGAAGTGTTGCATCGTCTGTAAGACCCTTCAGTTGCTTGGTTTACATACAATGCTGTTACAACATTAGCTTTTCTATGTGCTCTTTATCTTTCAGTAAAGTGCTGTTGATAATTCTCTAGGCACGTGTGTCCTTTATGTTGATTTTGTTTGTACAATGTTGGCATACCTTGGTGCTAGGATGAGCCAACTTCCGTGCACATATTTCCACTTTTAACTACACAAAGCAGGATTTTTTTTTAATATACAACTTAAAATGCACTTAATTTTCTTCAGTTTGGAGATGGTGTCAATTTTGCCCAGTCCATTTATGGAGTTGTGTGTCAGATTCGGGTTTTTTGTTTCTCTACTTTGTGTGATACAAACAGAAAATAAAAACATGAGAAGGCCTAAACATTTGTAATAAAACAATTTTCTTGGTGAAGTGGTGCATCATCTGACAGAAATGCAGGGTGCCAATATTTTTGGCCACGACTGTATATAACCTCTCCCTCTCCTCCTGCACCTTTCCTTCCCCGCTCAAACATGCACTGGTTACCCCATACATAAAAAAAAAACACCTTACTAGACCCCACCAATAGGTCCATGACCTAATGAGTCGCTACCTCACGAACAACCACCTTCTTGACTCCCTACTGTCTAGCTTCCACCCACAACATTCTACTGAAACTGCCCTACTAAAACTCACCAATGACCTACTAACTGCTAAAACCAACGGCCATTACTCCATACTTTTAGACCTCTGCTGCTTTTGACACAGTTGACCACCTGATCCTCCTCAGCCCGATATAAGACCAAAGGAGAGCATTGTTTTTCAGTTCAAGGACCTCGACTATGGAACGCTTTACCAACCAATATCCGAATGGAAATTGATTACCTGGCCTTCAGAAAAAAACTAAATAGACCCATCTATTCTGAGGGTCAAACTAGGGTTGCCACCTCATCCCTTTAAAACAGAACACATATTAATTACACAGGTTCTGTGGCTAATTAAGGTGGTAATTAGACGCATTTGGTGCCTTACCTGCATTAAATTAGCCTCAGAACCTGTGTAATTAATATGTGTTCTGTTTTAAAGGGATGAGGTGGCAACCCTAGGTCAAACTGAAGGAAAATGGATGCCAAGCGACTTGAGGTAATTCACTCACTCAGCAAACTCCACTCCCTTGGCCTCCATGATTCGGCTTTATCCTGGTTCTCCTCCTACGTATCACTGTGCATTTCAGTGTCACTTACAACCCCATCTCCTCCGCTCCTCTTCCTCTTTATGTTGGGGTACCCCAAGACTACCTCTTCCCTGGGCCAGTTGATAACCTCCCATGGCTTCCAATACCACCTCCATGGCGACGACACCCAGATATATCGCTCCACTCCTCAACCCCTCGATCTCCTCACGGATCTCAAACTTACTGAATGACATATCGGTATGGATGTCACACCTCTTCCACAAACTCAATCTTTCTAAAACTGAGCTTGTTATATTTCCTCCTTCACAGTCCCGTCCCCCCCATGACTTTACCATTAATATCAACACAACCATTGGTCTCTCCACACATGCCAGGGTGCTGGGTGAAATCCTCTACTCTGACCTCTCCCTCTGCCCCCAAATCCAATCACTGGCTAAATCCTGCCACCTTAACCTCTGCGACCCTTCCTGACTAATGACATCCCAAAGCATATTCACCTCCTTGATTATTTCCTGCCTTGACTACTGCAACTATCTCCTACCCTTAAGCAGGCTATCCCCCCCCCCCTTCAGTCTAATATGAATTCTGCTGCTAGACCAACACACCTCACTAACCGATCCGTGACTGCTGCTCCTCTCTGCTAATCCCTTCACTGGCTTCCCCTACCCCACCGTGTAAAATTCAAAATGCTAACCATAACATACAAGGCCATTCACAACATTGCCCCCATCTACATCACCAACCTCATCTGCAGATATCGCCCAATCGTCCCCCTCCGCTCCTCCCAGGACCTCCTGCTCTCTAGCTTCCTTGTTGCCTCCTCCCATGCTCGCCTTCAGGACTTCTCCAGAGCCTATCCCATCCTCTAGAACTCCCTGCAACAGTATGTCCGATCATCCCCTACCCCAGTGATGGCGAACCTTGGCTCCCCAGATGTTTTGAAACTACATTTCCCATGATGCTCATGCACTCTATAGTGTAGTTGAGCATCATGGGAAATGTAGTTCCAAAACATCTGGGGTACCAAGGTTTGCCATCACTGCCCTACCCTGTCCACCTTTAGGAGATCCCTGAAAACTCCTATATTCAGGGAAGCCTATCCCACACCCACCTAACAACTGTCCCTGAGCCACCCCCATCAAATCATTCTCTGCAATTACCTTTTGCATCACCACCCCCTTCATTTAGAATGTAAGCTCTATGAGCAGGGCCCCTACTGTACCTTTCGTATTGAAGTGTAATTGTGTTGTCCCCCTATACATTGTAAAGCGCGGCATAAAACTGGTGGTGGGCACTATATAAACCGTGTATAATAATAATAATATGCGGTTGGCAGCAACAGGTTAAGATGACTCAAAGCAACCCTTACCCGAGGTTTACAGAAACTGCTGCACATTCTGAACTATTTCCCCAACAAGCATCTCACTGGTGGGAAATCAATGAACAAAAATTCTGCTCCAGTCTGTCCCTGCAAACCAGTTACTCCACCATTGTAGGTTTACATCTTGCATAGAGTTAAAGCCAAGACATCAGTCAAAACTTACACCAGGGCTCGACAAATCCCGGACGCCAGGTCGCCATGGCGACTAGAAATAGGGTCCTGGCGACTTGGCTTGGAAGGAGGCGTCATCTGGTGGTGAGCCGTTGGTATTACAAGTTACTACCACCAGATGTGTAAGCTGGCGCCATCTGGTGGTGGCCGCTGGTATTACAAGTTAAGCATTACAAGTTAAACAACAATTCTAATGTAATTTTTCACTATTTTCACTGCCATCGTCTTCCCTCTAATTAGAACCCCCAAACATTATATATATTTTTTTATCCTAACACTTTAGAGAATAAAATGGCGATCGCTGCAATACTTTGTCACGCCGTATTTGCGCAGCGGTCTTAAAAGCGCACTTTTTTGGGAAAAAATTACACTTTTTTTTATTAAAAAAGAAGACAGTAAAGTTATCCCCATTTTTTTTATTATGAAAGATAATGTTACGCCGAGTAAATTGATACCCAACATGTCACGCTTCAAAATTATGTCCGCTCGTGGAATGGCGACAAACTTTTACCCTTTAAAATCTCCATAGGCGACGTTTAAAAAATTCTACAGGTTGCATGTTTTGAGTTACAGAGGAGGTCTAGTGCTAGAATTATTGCTCTCGCTCTACCAATCGCGGCGATACCTCACATGTGTGGTTTGAATACCGCTTACAAATGCGGGCGCTACTCACGTATGTGTTCGCTTCTGCGCGCAAGCTCGTCGGGATGGGGCGCGTTTTCTGGCTCCTAACTTTTTTAGCTGGCTCCTAGATTCCAAGCAAATTTGTCAACCCCTGACTTACATGCCTTGGCTCCACTGGTCAGTGACCATAGAGGAGATTGGATATGGAGATAAAGGGGGCAGCGCCTGACTTTTCACAAAAAGTCAAAATTTGCAGATTAGTAATTGTTCAGTCTGCATGTTTTTCAGAAAAGAGACGACCATAGGAAACCGCTGATGGAGCAGATTGTGAAGATTGTGAAGATACAGATATGTGAACATGCTTGTGGGTGGGCATGAGAAGGTTTACTTTAAAGAACCTTAAAACAGACAACAGAATAAATCCATTATAGTAATAACATCGGCCTTTTAAAATTACAAATCCTTTTGCTGAGAGATCCAAAACCCCCGATAGTCAATCACGTGGCTTCCCGGCATTACGCAGATCAAAAAAATAATCAGCAGCTAAGGCACAATTAGCAGCAAATTAACTCATCAATAAATCTATGGTGCTGCGCCTCTCGGGGGTCCATTAGGACGGAAGACGCAGAGGCTGTACTAGTAATTAAGGGTAACGCATTTGTGTAAGCCTGTTAGATCGTATCAATACTCCAGGCAATGATCGGCCCGGAATTAGAAAATAACTACAACGCCTGGCGAGGACATAGAGACTGGAAATGATGGATGCTGCGTTATTTAACTGAATGATGTACTGAGAATATGGGGGCCGCCACTAGGAAATTCTAAAAAGGGCTAAATGGCCATCGTCTCCTTGGCATGCCCATTCAGGGAACAGTGACCAGTTATGCCAAGAGACCACCCACCCGCCGGTACTCCCCATCCCCACTCTCCCATTCTAGACCTCTGTTGGACCTCTCAGAAATAAGGCCGGCCACACACTGTTTGAATCTTGGCAGGTTCAGCAGGACCCAGCCGTGTTTTGGACCGTTAATAGGCAGGCTTAATCAGGGGAGGGCTGACAGCCTTAGGCCTGGGGGGCAAGTCCAGTCAAGCGGCCCATAGAGCGTGGAAAAGTGATGGATCAAGGAACACAGTCTAAGATTTTTCATGATCACCAGAGTCCGCACAGTGGCCCCCCCTTACATCAGAGTCCGCACAGTGGCCCCCCTTACATCAGAGTCCACACAGTGGCCCCCCTTACATCAGAGTCCACACAGTGGCCCCCCTTACATCAGAGTCCACACAGTGGCCCCCCTTACATCAGAGTCCACACAGTGGCCCCCCTTACATCAGAGTCCACACAGTGGCCCCCCTTACATCAGAGTCCACACAGTGGCCCCCCTTACATCAGAGTCCACACAGTGGCCCCCCTTACATCAGAGTCCGCACAGTGGCCCCCCTTACATCAGAGTCCGCACAGTGGCCCCCCTTACATCAGAGTCCGCACAGTGGCCCCCCTTACATCAGAGTCCGCACAGTGGCCCCCTTTACAGAGTCCACACAGTGGCCCCCCTTACATCAGAGTCCACACAGTGGCCCCCCTTACATCAGAGTTCGCACAGTGGCCCCCCTTACATCAGAGTCCGCACAGTGGCCCCCCTTACATCAGAGTCCGCACAGTGGCCCCCCTTACATCAGAGTCCGCACAGTGGCCCCCCTTACATCAGAGTCCGCACAGTGGCCCCCCTTACATCAGAGTCCGCACAGTGGCCCCCCTTACATCAGAGTCCGCACAGTGGCCCCCCCTTACATCAGAGTCCGCACAGTGGCCCCCCTTACATCAGAGTCCGCACAGTGGCCCCCCTTACATCAGAGTCCGCACAGAGGCCCCCCTTACATCAGAGTCCGCACAGAGGCCCCCCTTACATCAGAGTCCGCACAGAGCCTCCCCTTACATCAGAGTCCGCACAGAGGCCCCCCTTACATCAGAGTCCGCACAGAGGCCCCCCTTACATCAGAGTCCGCACAGAGGCCCCCCTTACATCAGAGTCCGCACAGAGGCCCCCCTTACATCAGAGTCCGCACAGAGGCCCCCCTTACATCAGAGTCCGCCAGTGGGAGGTGAGCAGCGGCCGTGAGCTGTGTTAACAGAGCTCCAGCAGGCATATTCCTGCTCTGCAAAAACAGCATTTGGTAGTGGTGGCCGGTGGCTGTGCATAGAGTCACCAGCCCGGGGGGAGATTTCCACCCTGCCCCTCCTGCCAGCCCTGCCCTGGGCTGAATGTACCAAGTTAAATCTATCAACTTGGGTACAACCAGCCTGCTAGATTCACTGGCGATTATTACTAGTGGCTCCTATAGCCGTTAGCGATAATCACTATATTCTCCCAGTGAGGGACGGCTTCACCCACCCCAAGAAGACAATGGCCTGGAGAGAGGGATTCCTGCATCAACGCGGTCCGTTGATGGAGGGAGGAATAAAGTGAAACTTTCCTGCAATCCAAGGTTGCAGCAAAGAAATTTGCTCTATGTATGGCCGACCTAACTGGTACTTGCAGGTATGGGGGGAGCGTGTCACCTTCTCAGCTTCCTCCCAGGATCCAGTGCACTGGCCTGAACACCAATGGCCAAGGAGCGTTGAGATACCCTCTAAGGCCCCATTTGCGCTTTCATTCGCGACACAGGCAGCTCATTCATTTCAATGGGCTGCCCTACATGCGTCAATGTAGCTTTTTGTACGTTGACCTTGGCACACATATTGACAGAAAAAAAAAAAAACACATCTGCTTGCCACATTAAGGAAACAAAAAATAACAAATGGTGCCACAAGCCCGCCACGTTTTATACGCACATCCGTGCAGTTTTTTTTTTTTTGCATGTTTACGAAACTCGGGTGTAAATAGGGCCCAAGGGCTTCCTTACACTTAGCGTGGTGTTCACCATCCAGTTGACAGGCAGCTGGGAGCAGAGATGCGACTGCCCGTTTTACACTCTTGAAAGACCATCATCATGGCAGCACCCAGTCCACTTAAATAGGTCATGATTGGTGGCGGTACTGCCCATCGAACACGGCATACCTGTTAAAGTGGAAGTAAACCCTTCAATTTCATAGTTACAAAAACAGTTAACATTCCCGGCATGCCGAAAATGCTAGCTGTCACAATTGTTTGTGCTCTCAACCAAACTGCCAAACCATCCAATGGCTGGTTTCATAACAGGTGACATGTACAGCAGCATGGCAGTTGCAGATTAAACAGAGGTCAAGATGGCAGCTTCCTTGGTTGAAAACGATAGGAGGGTTTTACTTCCACTTTAAGGCAGTTGTACCAACCTGTGCGGCTGCAGCATTAGGTGAAGGTGGAAAGTCCTGTAATTGACCGTACACTTTGCTAAAATGTAGTTACTTTATTGATCTGTATGAAAAATATGCATGGATGCAAACGGCACAGAGAGGAATACAGCTAGGAAGAATATTAATGCATTTCATTTCCAAATAGGCTTGAAAACGCATTAATATTCCTAGATGTATTTTTGCTCTGTGCGGTTTGCAGTTATGCATTATATATTAGGGCTGTAAGTGATCAAAATTTTTGTGTTCGGTCAATCGATTTTTTTTTTTAACCAATTACAAATTATAATGCACATACAGATCCAACTACTTTTAGCTTATCTCCTCCTTGCAGGCTGATTCCCAGTGCAGCTACCAACCCACGGAAAAAATGGATAGCAGGATACAAAAAACACACAAAGGCAGCGCTCGATGGGAATAGCATTATAACTTTTATAGTCTTCAAGTAGGTAACAAAATAAATATTGCACTGGAGATAAAATCGATGTAGCTACAAAAACTGTAAAAATGGTGCAAGAAATACCAAACGGTAGCAAAAGCAGTCATAAAAACACGTAGCCAAGTATGATACTGGTATAAAAATGTGTACAACGATGCCACTGCTGAATCCAGATGAGGAGAGGTTAACATCAGTCCGTCGGCATGTAGATGTCCCATGAAGGGAACTATCACAACTCCCAGTGTATGGTAGTAGAATCCCCGGTTGATAGAGGGAAGTGTAACAGCCCTTGCGTGTGGCAGATAGGCACAGCAAAGGAGCCTTTCAGATGGACACGGCAAGCCCCGCCGGTGTCCGTGACGTCACCGGATCTCCGACGGAACTCCCTGAAGCCGGCGGAGAGCCGAGTACCAATTAACCACTTAAGCCCCGGACCAATATGCAGCCTAAAGACCCAAGGTGTTTTTACAGTTCGGGACTGCGTCGCTTTAACAGACAATTGCGCGGTCGTGCGACGTGGCTCCCAAACAAAATTGGCGTCCTTTTTTCCCCACAAATAGAGCTTTCTTTTGGTGGTATTTGATCACATCTGCGGTTTTTAGTTTTTGCGCTATAAACAAAAATAGAGCGACAATTTTGAAAAAAAAGCAATATTTTTTACTTTTTGCTGTAATAAATATCCCCCAAAAACATATATAAAAAAATTTTTTTTCCTCAGTTTAGGCCGATACGTATTCTTCTACCTATTTTTAGTAAAAAAAATCGCAATAAGCGTTTATCGATTGGTTTGCGCAAAATTTATAGTGTTTACAAAATAGGGGATAGTTTTATTGCATTTTTATTTTTTATTTTTTTTTTACTACTAATGGCGGCGATCAGCAATTTTTTTCGTGACTGCGACATTATGGCGGACACTTCGGACAATTTTGACACATTTTTGGGACCATTGTCATTTTCACAGCAAAAAATGCATTTAAATTGCATTCTTTATTGTGAAAATGACAGTTGCAGTTTGGGAGTTAACCACAGGTGGCGCTGTAGGAGTTAGGGTGCACCTAGTATGTGTTTACAACTGTTTGGGGGTGTGGCTGTAGGAATGACGTCATCGATCGTGTCTTCCCTATAAAGGGAATGACGCGATCGATGCGCCGCCATAGTGAAGGACGGGGAAGCCGTGTTTACACACGGCTCTCCTCGTTCTTCAGCTCCGGGGAGCGATCGCGACGGAGCGGCTATAAACAAATAGCCGCGCCGTGGTCCCGGATCGCTCCCCGAGCGGACCCGACCACCGCATGTAGCGGGGGGGGTCCCGATCGGACCCCCCACCCGCTAATAGGCGAGGACGTACCTATACGCCCATGTGCCTGTACGTGCCATATTGTGGACGTATATGTACATGCGGTGGTCCTTAAGTGGTTAAAAGAATTTTGATCGATCAAAAAAATTAAAGATTAATCGATGAATAGTTTATTTCCACAGAGATATATATATATATATATATATATATTAGTATATATTAGTATCTAGGTTCCCACAGCGTGTAAGGCCATTTACGACACTTTCTACTGTTTTCGGACACCACATCGGATCCTGCTTGCACTTACCCTGAACGGTGTCCCTTCTAGTGAGGTTAAGGAGGGTAGTCTGAGCCGGGAAGGCAGTGGCTCAACTGCCTATTTTTAACACCAATTCGTTTTTTGCATATGTATTATAGCACAAAGTATAAAATGTTGTGTTTTTTTCTTCAATATTGTTGCCCTTTGTTTATAGTGCAAAAAATAAAAAAGGTGGTGATCAAATACCACCAAAAGAAAGCTCTATTTGTAGAAAAAGGGGGGGGGGGGCAAAAAAAATAACCACACACACACACATCAATTTTGTTTGATTACAGCGTCGCACAACCACACATTTGTCAAAGTAGTGCAGTATCGCAAAAAATTGCCTTGTTTTTAAGGGGGTAAATCCTTCCGGGACAAAAGTACTGTCACCAGTGTTCCTGATCTCCATTATAGGACACCGTTGTACTGGTGACTGTATGATTTATTTTTTTCAATTATATATATACATATATATATATATATATACACACATATATACATATACATATATATATATATACATACATATATATACACATATATATACACACACATATACATACACATATATACACACACACACATATATATATATATATACATACACATATATACACACACACACACATATATATATATATATATACATACATATATACACACACATATATACACATATATATATACACATATATATATATATATTTATATATATATATATATATTTATATATATATATATATATATATATATATATATATTACACATACTCTATCAACGTAAATTCATTCATTTATCATTTAATTTTCCAAAAAATTAAAACCTCAAAAAAAAATTGCAATGCCTCATACTAAATACCTTGGACTTTTTACTTTCCAAAAAGGGGGTCATTTGGGGGTGTACTGTCCGGACATTTGAAATGAGGCCGTCGGTACATCAGGATCGATCGATTTTTCGAATATACACCATAATTTGTAGACTCTAAATCTCCTATAGACCAAATATACACTGATTTGGGTTATTTTCACCATAAAAATGTTGAAAAATACATTATGGATGAAATGAACATATGCACATTTTTAACAGAAAAGAAAAACATTTTTGGTTGCTTTTTATTTAGCAAAAAAACCAGTGGTGATCAAATGCCACCAAAAGAAAGCTTTGAACAAAATTATAAAAATTTAGTTTGGGTACAGTGTTGCATGACCGTGCAATTGTCATTCAAAAAATGAAAATTGGCCTGGGCAGGAAGGGGGTAAAGGTTCCCAGTATTGAAGCAGTTAAACTAAAAGTTGGACTGTTAAAAAATGTTGGTTAAGGCACCCCTCTGAGGTCACAAGTCCTGTGGCATTGCTGGGACTTCTAGTTCCTCAGCTGCACTGGCCATCCTTGGCACCCCCGCCGGCCCTGCATATCAACAACATTAAATATGAAGGAGCGGACTGCGCGCCCAGCATGGGGCGGTATTTAGACAGCTGGGGACCACAAGATGTGTTTGAAAAATGTCAAGGACAATCGTTATCAGCGGAGGGCCGGAACCCAGACATTCATCCGTGTGAAATGCCAGCAATTAGGAGGAAAAAAAATAAAAAATCCATCTGAAGATAATTGCCTGCCTCTGGAATGTGCATGGTATATATCGAGATCTGCCAATCCGCGCTTTATAAAAAAAAAAAAAAAAAAATTTATGGAAATCTCCCACAAGCCAAAGCTGGACCTCGAAGGACGACCGTACCCCCAAAAATGAAGGTTTAGATGAGCAGCAGCGCCTGTGCTGAAGGATAAAAGTCAGTTCCAACTTACAGTCAGAACACTGGGGAGGATGCTGAATGAATGGTGACACCACCTCAACGTCTGTTTTAACCCCATAATTGGCAGAAAAGCGCGCCACAAGTGTGTGCAAAGCAGCAAATTTTCTTAGATGGGTCAAGCGTGACGTTTGCTGCCTCCCAAGCACAGCATGTTGGATAATTTATGCATGTAAACAAGGCTGGCGGCTTAAGGGGGCGGGGCTTAGAGTGCTAAAAAAAACAAATCTTTCAGTAAAGAGATCTTATAACCCCCCCCCAAGCAAAAGTGAATGCCCGCGTCTGTCCCGCATGCATACGTAAACATTGATCGCACCACATAAGTGAGGGACAGTTCACACACCATAGAAACCAGGGCTGTGGAGTCGGTAGATAAATGTTCAGACTCCTCAGTTTTATGTACTTCCGACTCCGACTCCCCGACTCCGACTCCTCTGTATTAATATGCGAATGTATTTTATACATTCCTTGAGGGAAATAAACGCAACCTACCACAGGACTACTGGCTGGGAAGCCAACAGTCTACTGTATTGCACAGTTTAAGCAAAAGACAAACACAATGAAAACAATCAAGTGACTGGATAGTAGCAGCAGGCATAAACATCAGGAACAGGATCTTTACCAGTTCAAAAATACAAACCACATTATTTGGTTGTTTTAGAACAAAAACAAAGCTTATCTATAATGAACCAAAAACAAAATCTGTAAAACCTAGAAATGGTTTATATTAATCTTGAAATGTAGTTATAGGCTTAGCAAATGCAAATCAATTCAATGTAGAGTTCTAAGGAAGAGAATTGCCTCTGCCAGATCCTCTTTCATAGAGGCTCTTAAGTCAGACTTTATTATTTTTAGGGCTGAAAATAATCTTTCGACACTGACTTGGGTGGGTGGCATTGCAGTAACTATTCTGGCCACATCACTAACGATCTCTGGATAAACAAGGATGGCTTCTTCAACAGTAAGTTTTGATGAGCGATCATACTTTTCAACTTCTTTTAGTGCTTTATAAAACTCCTGTTGGAATTTTTTTATTTGGACACTTACTGGTTCTCTAACATGCGTTCCCTGTAAAAGCAGAACACAACACTATGGAAAGTATAAGTATTGCAGCTCCTAATTGTGCGTTGCGTGCCATATAGTGAAGCACATGAAAAGCATGCTTCTTCACGGTCACTTAACGTGTTCGTTTTGCGGTTACGTGAGGCACTGCATGCATTGGTCTTTATTCTTACAGTAGAGAAGTCATTAATTATAACTTTTTGTGAATTGGGACATTTAAACTTGCTTTTTTTTTTTTTTTATTCCAATCTAAATTTAGTAGGAGTCGGAGCATTGTTTGCCGACTCCGACTCCAGGTACCCAAAATTTCCCCCGACTCCTCGACTCCGACTCCACAGCCCTGATAGAAACGCGGTCAGGATGCGTTCCAGATGCGCGTTAATGCGTTGTTGCGGTCCACTGCATTTTCCCCCTTTTTCAAAGCCATGTGTTCCAATGCATTTTCTATGCGTTTTACAGCGTTCAATTATAGTCTAGTGCAGGAAAAATGCAGCATGTTCTACTCTTCTGGAACTGCAAGCACTGGTGTGAACTATGCCATTAGAAACCATATAACATACTTTCCATGCTTTTTTATCAGAATTATATTATATAGGATTTATATCGCACCACAGTTTACACAGCACTTTACAATATAAAGAGAGACAATACAGTTATAATAAAATACAAGAGGATTTAATAGGGTCCTGCTCAGAAGAGCTTACAGCCTAATAGGGTGGGGCAGGTGGTAAAAAAGGCTGTAACTGTGGGGAATGAGCTCATGGAAGTGGTAAGAGATTAGTTGGAGACGTGATAGCAGGGCTCAAGTCCTGCGGGAACGCGTGGGAACGGAGTCCCTGCACTTTTTTCACAGCAGGAACTCCGCTCCCTTTGCAGGACTAGAGCAGCCGGGCCGCCCGAGCCAATTCTTCACTAAGCGGCGATGCCCAGCTTGAGTCACTGTCAGGGGCAGGCGAACCTTAGTAATCCTTTATGTTACTGGCCGCTTCCTGTATATGGATTCATTGGGTAGTGTGCGGGTATTCCCTCACTTCCTCGATGCTGTAATGTCTCCTGGAAACTTTTGTCATTGTTCCCAGGAGACATTGCGGAGGTCTGCCGCGAGTTATTGCAGGATTTAGAAAGAACTAAAGTTAAAACATGCGGTTTAGTAATTATGCAAAATGAAAAAATGGTACTACAGCGCTACTACAATCTCAGGAGAAAAAATCACACACAGCAAATATACCCAAATGATAAAGCTGCACACACAGGGCGGTGTACAGAACCTAATAAAAATAGTGAAACATAAGTAATGCGCTAATATCAACAATTGCTGCTGTAAGTACAAAATAGTGCTAATGATACCACATACACATCCTAAACCAGGAGGTATCAAAAAATGTGCAATTGTACAAAACAAATAAGTGAAAAAATAAAATGCAATAAAGTGCCTAAACACTAGGATGGAACAGCGTCCCTCCTAATTCAAACCTAGTGCAGGTGCAAACAACCCAAATAGTGACACACTAATAATGGAAGTCCTATTATCAGCCAATGGATAATGCACACGAAAGGTTAAATTGAACCAAAGGGAGTATTCCCAGATGGACTTGATGGTAGTGTGAGCGGTGATGTAATACAACAAGTGTTCATCCGTTCAAACAGGTTGTCAGCTCATGTAAAGCAAAAAGAAACAAACATAGCGCAAGCCTGTTTCATAGAGGGTATGCAGAGTAATCACAGCGGTTCAACACTCACGAAACCCCCGGTCAATCACAGCATTTCAGATGGCAGTGTTTGGATAAGCCGCTCAGCGTTGCGATCTCCTCATTCGGACGGATTTCCCGTCGATCGCGTCACTAGGCTCCTCCCCCACACGTTACGTCACTAGGCACGTGACTTAGTCATGGGTTTGCCATGTGACCCTATCAGCCGAGCTTTTATCTGAGCTGGCTTACAAGCTGAGCTCCAGTCTCAGCACGATCTCTTCACACTTTCCTACAGAGCAGCAGGGAATGGGCAATTATGCATATGAGGGTATCATTCTTTTTTTTGGTGGGGGAGTGGATCTTGGGTGGGAGTTCCCACACTTTTTTCCCCAGGTCTTGACCCCTGCGTGATAGGCTTCCCTGAAGAGATGAGTTTTCAGGGATCACCTGAAGGTTGCAAGAGTAGGGGATAGCCTGACAGGTTGAGGTATCGAGTTCCAGAGGATGGGAGAGGTTCTGGAGAAATCCTGGAGATGAGCATGGGAGGAGGAGACGAGAGAACTTGAGAGTAGGAGGTCTTAGAGGAGTGGAGAACAGTACAACAATGCATGTTTTGAAGTATTACATGTATACAATACCTTCACAGAATACAAAGTAGAGTAATGTTCTTGTACATAACCAAAAGCAGGTTTATAAAACAGATTGAAGGTGAGATGTCATTAGTCGCTATGCATCCCCAGATATGGTTGAGGTAGACAATCTCATATCTCTTCCCCAGCACTCCAAGGGTGAGGACACACTGGGCGGTTGAGCTCCCATGTTACGTCAATAGCCCAACAAGAATTAATCTAATACCTCGTTTCCACTGAGCGGTACGGTACGCTATTTTGGGTGTTTCCATTATGAAAGTGTGCCATAAAACCGAACCGTACCATTCTGGGTAGGGGTGCAACGGATCGTCATTGATCCGTGATCCGAACCAAAAAAAGATTGATGCGAACCGCACACACGTGATCCGAGGATTGTTTTCTAAAAAAAAAAAATAATAATAATTTGCGCATGTTCAGTCCACACACAACGTGGTCATGGCGAATGGAGGAGCTTGAATGCCCCGCGTCATTTAAATCCCCATGTATGGGAGCATTTTGTCTTCAATGTCAAATATAATGATGAAGGAAAGAGGTTAGTGGATAAAACCGTGACGGTGTGTAGGCACTGTGGCACAAGAATGCCATATGACAGTGGGAACACATCAAGTATTGTCACTAGGGGTGCAACTGATCCGTATGGATCAGCACCTTCGGGTCGGGACACACGGCGATCCACGGGCCTCCCGGTCCATAGGAAAGGCCGCGGCTTCGGCCTAGCTATCGAAGCGGCGGCCATCGAGGTCCACCCGGCGCAGGGGATGCAGGCTGCTCCTCGGAAGTTTGTGGGCACTTGAGCTCAATATGTCATTGACTCCTAACAGCCCAGCGATGAGCTCCATGCTGCACCTTGAGGAATCCACACGGGGAGCCGCTGCCGCCGCCGCACCAGGCGTCCTACTGCTTGCCAGAGAGGAGGCGATCGGGGGGATCTGTATGGACTGAGCATGTAGGGGGGATTTTCACTAGACACTCAGCCCGCCGATCAATGACACTAAAGGGATCTGATGATTGGGATAGTTCAGGTCACAGTAGGGAACTGGTGACACCACTTTCGTACATGGGGCTGCGACTTCCACTTGACTGCACATATAAGTATTGGGAGATGCAGTTATTTCAACACAAAACAGAGCTTATACGCTTAAATACAGTATTTGTAAATCTGACGGACTGTTTAAATGTGAAAATCAGAGGTCTTCTGTCATATTAGCAATAAACAGTCCGTCGGATTTCCAAACACTGTATTTAAGCACATAAGCTCAGTTTTGTGTTGAGAAGAACTGTGAAATCTAAAACTCTGGTGGGTGTAACAAGATTTGTCTTTTTTTTTTGCTGATCCGAAAATGATCCGATCCGTGACTCCTGATCCGAGGATCGATCCGATCCGTGAGTTTTTTGATCCGTTGCACCCCTAATTCTGGGTCCTGCTTCAGATGTGGGGCCATAGAAAATGGAACGGTTCGGTTAGGGCGGAGCTACAATACATTCCACCGATTGGTGGACGCGCTAGGCATGTTTTCTAAACCCTGCATGGTCCCTGACGGTCTGATTTGCAGTGGAAACGCTCACCAGAATAGACAGGTCCATTCTAAACTTTCCAAATTTACAGACCCGAACCGTTCCGTTCAGTGGAAACAAGGCATAATGGAGCCAAGCCGGGGGTAGCTAGCCAGCATCCCCAGATCTTATTGAACCGGGTCGGGGGCTGCCTCTATGCCGATATATCAAGAGCTCATATCTCAAAGTTGGCCAACCACATCTCTAAAGTTGGAGGTTTGAGAGAGCCAATGTTACAAGATCAGCTTTCGAGTTTGGAACAGTGCTCTGGACACCCCGTCTCTGACATATCTGTCCGTTATAACCTCATCCAGTATTCCCAATAAGCACGGTTGAGGGTCAAGAGACGGTTACTTGAAAAGCATTGTTGATGGTTGCGACGGACGCTCGTACTCAAGATGAGTCTGCCCGCCATAAATGCTTCCCCTGTCCGATACCACATGTGTCAAGATCCCACAGAGCACCCAGTCATTAGCAGTAACTCAATGTAAGGACCATTCAAAACGCAGGTAAAAACAGATATACAACTCAGGGGCAATACCCCCTCCCTTGGATTCAGGGCGGGGTAAACTGTCTGAATCAGCGAAAAGGCACACACAGCATTGAATCATATGAATAGACCACCATAGCAGGGAGAGCTGTTGGAGGGATCCCCCCCCCTTCCTCGATTTACATGCCAGGAACACCAATACAAGCATCTATTCCATAATTCACTTCTTCTAAAGGCAGACACAACAGAACAATGGGACACAGCCGCGCCTCAAATGATCCCAGCAAAGAGTCCCCCAACAGCATGAGACAACACACAACATATACACAACATTCCAGTGTGGCTGTACAGCTAGTCCGACTAGCACAGATCAAAACCTCCAAAGACATGCTTGGTAGGTTATTGGCTTCTGCCTAATGTGGCCCTAGTATATGAATGTGAGTTAGGGACCTTAGTTTGTAAGCTCCTTGAGGGTAGGGACCGATGTGAATGTACATTGTATATGTAATGCGCTGCGTAAATTGACGGCGCTATACAAGTACCTAAATAATAATAAGGTTCATGGACACAGGGTAATTTACACGTAGAAGGGGTGGGGGGAGATGGACACAGTTTCCAGAGCTCTCCAAGGAAAGCTGGGTTCCACAAGCTCCCCACCCAAAGTGACTCCCGTCACAATGTTGTTTACTATGCCAGTCCAAAAGCGGTGCAACTTTGGGCATCAACAACAGTCCAAGAGTAAACAATTTAAAGCGGAAGTAAACCCATCCATAAGGCTGCTTTCACACTGAGGCGTGCAGCCGCGGTGACGGTATAGCCGCGCTATTTGTAGCGCGGCTATACCGTCGTATTTACCGCGATATTCGGGCGCTAGCGGTGAGGTTTTAACCCCCGCTAGCGGCCAAAAAAGGGTCAATACCGCCCGAGTACCGCGCTTTCCCATTGATTTCAATAGGAAGGCGCGGTATAGGAGCGGTGAACACCCCGCTCCTATACCGCGGTAAAGATGCGGCTAGCAGGACGTTTGGTGCGCTCCTGCTAAAGCACCGCTTCAATGTGAAAGCCTTCGGGCTTTCACATTGAACACTACAGGGCATGATTTTTCATGCGGTATAGCAGCGCTATTTTTAGCGCTGTACCGCATGAAAAACGCCCCAGTGTGCAAGGGGCCTTAAACAGATTCATTTACGGCAGGTGCCAGAAATGTAACACTCCCAACTAAACTTTCAAACCATCCAATGCGTGACGTGTTTGGACTCAATTTACTTGGTGCAACATCACGTTTTATATTTTACCAAAAATTGGCTATTATATTGTGTCTGTGCGCACTCAAAGTGTAGGTTTTTTTTTCTTTTTTTTTACAAAGCGCAAATGCTGTAAGATATCAAAAATTGTAACGCCCACCATTTTTTTCCTCTATGGCTTCTGCTTAGAAAACTACATGTTTGGGGGTTCCAAGTAGTTTTCTAGCACAAAAGTAATTTTTTTACGAGAAGAGTCAGACATGGGCGTCCGCTCCATAGGGCAAGGGGGGTTGTTTGCTCCCCCTGGAATCGCCAGGGAGAGCCAGGCCCTGGGGCCGATTTAAGCGGTGACTGCAGCGCTTCCCTCCCCTCTAGTTGTCCCTTAGAGTGCCTGTCCCTCTTCTGGAATCAAATACATTTGTCCCTCATTACAAAAAAGATTCCTCTTTTAGACCTGAAATAAATATACTGTCAATATAGTGTAGTGTTTCAGTCAAGGGAAAGGGGTGCTGTATAATGTAAAGGGGTCCAGTGATGCAGGGTGCTGTGTAATGTAAAGAGGTTTAGTGGTGCAGGGTGCTGTGTAATATAAAGGGATCCAGTGATGCAGGGTGCTGTGTAATGTAAAGGGGGCCAGTGATGCAGGGTGCTGTGTAATGTAAAGGGGTCCAGTGATGCAGGGTGCTGTGTAATGTAAAGGGGTCCAGTGATGCAGGGTGCTGTGTAATGTAAAGGGGTCCAGTGATGCAGGGTGCGGTGTAATGTAAGGAGGCCAGTGATGCAGGGTGCTGTGTAATGTAAAGGGGGCCAGTGATGCAGGGTGCTGTGTAATGTAAAGGGGTCCAGAGCTGTGGGGTGCTGTGTAATGTAAAGGGGTCCAGAGGTGCAGTTGTGGAGAGGGGGTACACAGTAGTGACAAAGATATTGAAAGATGCAGGGGGCACAGTGGGGTGTTTTTCCATATTAACGTGTGGATGGCGCTTTTAACCCCCACTAGCGGTGGAAGAAACGGTAAAATGCAACTGTGTATCGCCGTTGCCAAAGCGCCCCCCTCTGAAAAAATTTCAGCGGACGCCCATGGAGTCAGAATGGGCAGAGGGCTGAAGTGGATAAGCAGCTTCTTTATGCTCAGTGTGCACGAGTCCTAAATCTATACAGGACTTCTGGTGTTGGATCTCCAGGTTCCCCCCCGGTCTGTTAGACCGGATTCACATATGTCCGGTATGAATTTCCCCTCCGTTTCCACTGCAAATTTCCAAAGCAGCTGCGATTTTAGAGGCAGTTCAGATGCAAATTTTTGGGGCTGGCGGCAGATTCCGATAAGCCCCCTTTGCCCACAACTACCGGCCAGGGTTGTGGGGGAAGAGGCACTTGTCCCCATCAACATTATCCTACGCTTTTTTTTCCCCCTTTGTGGTTCCCTCAAAACCAGACCCAAGGGCCTCCTCCGCACCAGTCCCGACCCAAGGGCCTCCTCCGCACCAGTCCCGACCCAAGGGCCTCCTCCGCACCAGTCCCGACCCAAGGGCCTCCTCCGCACCAGTCCCGACCCAAGGGCCTCCTCCGCACCAGTCCCGACCCAAGGGCCTCCTCCGCACCAGTCCCGACCCAAGGGCCTCCTCCGCACCAGTCCCGACCCAAGGGCCTCCTCCGCACCAGTCCCGACCCAAGGGCCTCCTCCGCACCAGTCCCGACCCAAGGGCCTCCTCCGCACCAGTCCCGACCCAAGGGCCTCCTCCGCACCAGTCCCGACCCAAGGGCCTCCTCCGCACCAGTCCCGACCCAAGGGCCTCCTCCGCACCAGTCCCGACCCAAGGGCCTCCTCCGCACCAGTCCCGACCCAAGGGCCTCCTCCGCACCAGTCCCGACCCAAGGGCCTCCTCCGCACCAGTCCCGACCCAAGGGCCTCCTCCGCACCAGTCCCGACCCAAGGGCCTCCTCCGCACCAGTCCCGACCCAAGGGCCTCCTCCGCACCAGTCCCGACCCAAGGGCCTCCTCCGCACCAGTCCCGACCCAAGGGCCTCCTCCGCACCAGTCCCGACCCAAGGGCCTCCTCCGCACCAGTCCAGAACCAAGGGCCTCCTCCGCACCAGTCCAGAACCAAGGGCCTCCTCCGCACCAGTCCAGAACCAAGGGCCTCCTCCGCACCAGTCCCGACCCAAGGGTCTCCTCCGCACCAGTCCCGACCCAAGGGCCTCCTCCGCACCAGTCCCGACCCAAGGGTCTCCTCTGCACCAGTCCCGACCCAAGGGTCTCCTCCGCACCAGACCCGACCCAAGGGTCTGGTATGGATTTGGAAGGGGGGCTCACACTTTTTTCAGATTAAATTCCTGTTCAATGACATGTGCGATTCAGATGCGTTCCCATAGAAGGCAGCAGACGGGAATTTGTTTTAATGCAGTAACAAAATCAGGACAGAAAAACTAAAAAAAAAAAAAAAAATAGCTAAGACAGCGAGTGTGAATATGCGCTCAGTGGAAACGCTCTGTACTTTCCCTTCAACCGCTCTGCCTGTGCACTGCAGAGGTCAGCAAGGCACACAAGGATCATCTGCAGCTTAAGAGATTAAGAGGACAACCCATCCCAGAGAGCACATCATGTCTGCCCATCCGACAACCCACGTCACTGGATACGGAGGAGTCGCTGACCACACCGAACATTGCTAGAAATAATCAGCAAAAAGATAAAGATGATGTTTTCCCTCCTGGCTCTCCTCCTGTACAGAGTTTGCTTACTCTGATGTCACTGCACACCGAGCTTCTCATAAATGGATTATAGACGCTGCAGCAAGTCACAGAGGCTGCCTCATTTTCTGGCTGGAAGACAACCAGCATCATCTAGCACTTTCCTCCCCAGCCCGACTGTCCCCGTCCCTTTCATTCATTGGATTTCAGTTCCTTTAAATCATAAAGGCTCAGCATCACATGCGGGCGTTACTTTGGGCAGTCCGTAGGGAAAGGCAGGCGGCTTGAGAACGTCCACTGACATCCACACCGATTGTGATATATGCATAAACCCCCGCCCCCCCCCAAGATCAAGCCCACTGCTTGCATGGGGGCTCTCAAGAGGAGTATCAAGGGTGCTGTAAAGGGTTTCATCTGCCCACATTGCATAGAGAATCGCAGAGACTCAGTAATGGGGGTCATTGGGTGTAAAACCAGCCATGATCTGCCCACATTGCAAAGAGAAGTGTTTCTCAACTCCAGACCTCAAGGCGCACCGACAGGTCAAGTTTTCAGGGATTTCCAATATTTTGTACAGGTGATTTGATCAGTTTCACTGCCTTACTAATTACAGCAGCGTATCGGCCGCCCTCTGATCGATGTATCCTTCAGACACAGATTGAGGTAAAGGGCCAATCACAGTAGCCCTATACCATGTTATCAGCTGTGTCCAATCACGGAGGAAGACATAGAAACTAATACCGATTATCAGGATTTCCTATCCTCAGGGCTGTCACAGCATGAAGAAAGAAAAGCAGATTACTAGCTATCCGGTGACATGATATTTACATTGATCAGCAGTGGCGCGCGCCCCCATCAGTGTTGCGATCAGCAGTGGCGCGCGCCCCCATCAGTGTTGCGATCAGCAGCGGCGCGCGCCCCCATCAGTGTTGCGATCAGCAGCGGCGCGCGCCCCCATCAGTGTTGCGATCAGCAGCGGCGCGCGCCCCCTTCAGTGTTGCGATCAGCAGCGGCGCGCGCCCCCTTCAGTGTTGCGATCAGCAGTGGCGCGCCCCCCTTCAGTGTTGCGATCAGCAGTGGCGCGCCCCCCCATCAGTGTTGCGATCAGCAGTGGCGCGCCCCCCCATCAGTGTTTTGCGATCAGCAGTGGCGCGCCCCCCATCAGTGTTTTGCGATCAGCAGTGGCGCGCCCCCCATTAGTGTTTTGCGATCAGCAGTGGCGCGCCCCCATCAGTGTTTTGCGATCAGCAGTGGCGCGCCCCCCATCAGTGTTTTGCAATCAGCAGTGGCGCGCCCCCCATCAGTGTTGCGATCAGCAGTGGCGCGCCCCCCATCAGTGTTGCGATCAGCAGTGGCGCGCCCCCCATCAGTGTTGCGATCAGCAGTCGCGCGCGCCCCCATCAGTGAAGTCATTTGCAAAATTTAATGAGAAAACATTTTCTCTTTCTTCAATTTTGGGGTTTTTGTTCTTAGCAAAAAAAAATTCAATCCCAATAGTGAAAAAATTATGAAAAAGTTCTGATGGGTACAGCGTTGCATGACCACGTCATTCAAAGTGCGACACACCGAAAGCCAAAAGTTGGCCTGGTCGGGATGGGGGTGAAAGTACCAAGCGATTAAAAACAAAAAAAAACTGGCTCATAACTTTTAGCTGCCTCCTAGCTTCAAAGCAAATTTGTCAAGCCCTGCTATAAACGCATGGCAAGTCACCTTCTCCACATGCAGCGCCATTCATTGTCGATGACCTCACACCCCACTATGCAGATCCCATGCGTTGCAATGCTCTGCACACACCTTGCGCATCCATTGCTGTGCATTACCATCCGATTCATAATGAAGCTACGGAAATGAACACTTGCCATAAAGCGCAGTACCGCCGGTGCAATAACCGCAACAGAACATTCCGGTGTAAATGGTCCGCAGAGCCGCGCAGACATCCAAATATAGCCCATTTATTATTTATTTATACCAGACGTCTAAATATAGACCATCCACCGGCTTATCTGAGGCTGGTGTGTCTGCTAATCGGAAGATCCAAGACAGGCACTTGGAATACAGAAGCGAAATACAGTTTCATTTGAAGTGCATGAATCCCTACCAGGGATCTACAGCATGGCCTGTCAGATTACCTCAGACTATGACCGTCTGCTTTCCTCTTTCCTCCATCTTTATTCAGGCATCATCCCGGGTCTCTCAGAAATCACACTCATGTAAATCCTGGTGCCGGTGTGTTCACAAATGTCCGACACAGATCTCTCACCTTGCTACAAAGTTACAATGTACAGTCAAAGCGCTGCGCAAACTGTTGGCGCTATATAAATCCTGTATAATAATAATACAGTCTTGATCAGTGGGGGAGAGGAGACTGAGGAAGTGCTTCCTCCTGCTTGCAGTAGACTGACATCCCAGGCAAAGTCACTGGACTGGAGTATAAAAACTTGCTTTCAATTGTAAAGGGTGGACTTTTTTTTTTATATGCTTTTGCTGTATATTGTTGGATTGTAAGGTGAGCAGAGCCCTCGGATCTCTCCTGTAATGAATGGTATTTGTAATGTCTGCCCTCATGCTGTAAAGCACTGTGCAAACTGTTGGTGCCATTTAAATCCTGTATATAATAATAAATGCTAATAGTAATGTATACAAAGTTACTGAAAGGTTCATTTTCATCTTATTGTATTTAAAGCGGGGGTTCACCCTATAAACAAGAAAAAAAAAAAAAAATTCTTCTAGCATAAAATTCGGCATAGTAGCGAGAGCTACAGTATGCCTGTCTTGATTTTTTTATCCCCGTACTCACTGTGCAATCGTACATTGAAGATACCGACTGCCCACGGGGAATGGGCGTTCCTATCCAGAGGGAGGATGATTGACGGCCGGCTCTGGCACGTCACGCTTCTCCGGAAATAGCCGAAATAGGCTTGGCTCTTCACGGCGCCTGCGCATAGTCTGTGCGCATGCGCCGTGAAGAGCCGAGACCTACTCCGGCTGTCTTCGGGGAGCGTGACGTGCCAGAGCCGGCCGTCAATCATCCTCCATCTGGATAGGAACGCCCATTCCCCGTGGGGAGTCGGTATCTTCAATGTACGATTGCACAGTGAGTACGGGGATAAAAAAATCAAGATAGGAACGCCCATTCCCCGTGGGGAGTCGGTATCTTCAATGTACGATTGCACTGTGAGTACGGGGATAAAAAAATCAAGATAGGAACGCCCATTCCCCGCGGGGAGTCGGAATCTTCAATGTAGGATTACACTGAGAGTACGGGGATAAAAAAAAATCAAGACAGGCATACTGTAGCTCGCGCTACTATGCCTAATTTTATGCTAAAATGCTGCTATGGAGGGTGAACCACCGCTTTAAGGAGGTAGGCGGCTTCCAATGACCCCCCAGTCATACTGGGAACCAGCTTCCAAAGACCCCCCCCCCCCCAGGCATACTAGGAGCCAGCTTCCAATGACAACACCCCCAGTCATACTAGGAGCCAGCTTCCAATGACCCCCCTGCCCCCCAGTCATACTAGGAGCCAGCTTCCAATGACCCCCCCGCCCCCCAGTCATACTGAGAGCCAGCTTCCAATGACCCCAGTCATACCAGGAGCCAGCTTCCAAAGACCCACCGCCCCCCAGTCATACTAGGAGCCAGCTTCCAAAGACCCCCAAGGCATAACTAGGAGACAGGCTTCCAATAACCCCCCAGGCATAACTAGGAGCCGGGCTTCCACCCTCCAGTCATACTAGGAGCCAGCCTTCCAATGCCCCCCCCCTCCGGTCATACTAGGAGCCAGCTTCCAATGCACCCCCCCCCCCTCCAGTCATACTAGGAGCAAGCCTTCCAATGACCCCCTCCAGTCATACTAGGAGCAAGCCTTCCAATGACCCCCTCCAGTCATACTAGGAGCAAGCCTTCCAATGACCCCCTCCAGTCATACTAGGAGCAAGCCTTCCAATGACCCCCTCCAGTCATACTAGGAGCAAGCCTTCCAATGACCCCCTCCAGTCATACTAGGAGCCAGCTTCCAATGACCCCCCCGCCCCCCAGTCATACTGAGAGCCAGCTTCCAATGACCCCAGTCATACCAGGAGCCAGCTTCCAAAGACCCACCGCCCCCCAGTCATACTAGGAGCCAGCTTCCAAAGACCCCCAAGGCATAACTAGGAGACAGGCTTCCAATAACCCCCCAGGCATAACTAGGAGCCGGGCTTCCACCCTCCAGTCATACTAGGAGCCAGCCTTCCAATGCCCCCCCCCCTCCGGTCATACTAGGAGCCAGCTTCCAATGCACCCCCCCCCCTCCAGTCATACTAGGAGCAAGCCTTCCAATGACCCCCTCCAGTCATGCTAGGAGCAAGCCTTCCAATGACCCCCTCCAGTCATACTAGGAGCAAGCCTTCCAATGACCCCCTCCAGTCATACTAGGAGCAAGCCTTCCAATGACCCCCTCCAGTCAATACTAGGAGCAAGCCTTCCAATGACCCCCTCCAGTCATACTAGGAGCAAGCCTTCCAATGACCCCCTCCAGTCATACTAGGAGCCAGCTTCCAATGCCCCCACCCCTCCGGTCATACCAGGAGCCAGCTTCCAATGCCCCCCCTCCAGTCATACTAGGAGCCAGCTTCCAATACACCCCCCCCCCCTCCAGTCATACTAGGAGCAAGCCTTCCAATGACCCCCTCCAGTCATACTAGGAGCAAGCCTTCCAATGACCCCCTCCAGTCATACTAGGAGCAAGCCTTCCAATGACCCCCTCCAGTCATACTAGGAGCAAGCCTTCCAAAGACCCCCCCTCTTCCAGTCATACTAGGAGCCAGCTTCCAATGCCCCCACCCCTCCGGTCATACCAGGAGCCAGCTTCCAATGCCCCCTCTCCAGTCATACTAGAAGCCAGCTTCCAATTGCTCCCCCCCCCCTCTAGTCATACTATGAACCAGCTTCCAATTGCCCCCCCTCCCTCCAGTCATACTAGGAGCCAGCTTCCAAAGACCCCCTCCGGTCATACTAGGAGACAGGCTTCCAATAACCCCCCAGGCATAACTAGGAGCCGGGCTTCCACCCTCCAGTCATACTAGGAGCCAGCCTTCCAATGACCCCCTCCAGTCATACTAGGAGCAAGCCTTCCAATGACCCCCTCCAGTCATACTAGGAGCCAGCTTCCAATGCCCCCCCCCCCCTCCGGTCATACCAGGAGCCAGCTTCCAATGCCCCCCCCTCCGGTCATACTAGGAGCTGGCTTCCAATGCCCCCCCCCCCTCCGGTCATACCAGGAGCCAGCTTCCAATGCCCCCCCTCCAGTCATACTAGGAGCCAGCCTTCCAATGACCCCCTCCAGTCATACTAGGAGCCAGCTTCCAATTGCTCCCCCCCCCCTCCAGTCATAGTATGAGCCAGCTTCCAATTGCCCCCCCCCCCTCCGGTCATACTAGGAGCCAGCTTCCAATTGCTCCCCCCCCTCCAGTCATACTATGAGCCAGCTTCCAATTGCCCCCCCCTCCAGTCATACTAGGAGCTGGCTTCCAATGACCCCCCGCCCCCCTCAGTCATACTAGGAGCCAGCTTCCAATGCCCCCCCCCCCTCCAGTCATACTAGGAGCCAGCTTCCAATGCCCCCCCCCCCTCCAGTCATACTAGGAGCCAGCTTCCAATGACCCCCCGCCCCCCATTCATACTAGGAGCCAGCTTCCAATGACCCCCCGCCCCCCATTCATACTAGGAGCCAGCTTCCAATGTCCCCCCCCCTCCAGTCATACTAGGAGCCAGCTTCCAATGCCCCCCCCCCTCCAGTCATACTAGGAGCCAGCTTCCAATGCCCCCCCCCTCCAGTCATACTAGGAGCCAGCTTCCAATGCCCCCCCCCTCCAGTCATACTAGGAGCCAGCTTCCAATTGCTCCCCCCCCTCCAGTCATACTATGAGCCAGCTTCCAATTGCCCCCCCCTCCAGTCATACTAGGAGCTGGCTTCCAATGACCCCCCGCCCCCCTCAGTCATACTAGAAGCCAGCTTCCAATGCCCCCCCCCCCTCCAGTCATACTAGAAGCCAGCTTCCAATGCCCCCCCCCCTCCAGTCATACTAGGAGCCAGCTTCCAATGCCCCCCCCCTCCAGTCATACTAGGAGCCAGCTTCCAATGACCCCCCGCCCCCCATTCATACTAGGAGCCAGCTTCCAATGTCCCCCCCCTCCAGTCATACTAGGAGCCAGCTTCCAATGCCCCCCCCCCTCCAGTCATACTAGGAGCCAGCTTCCAATGCCCCCCCCCCTCCAGTCATACTAGGAGCCAGCTTCCAATGCCCCCCCCCCCCTCCAGTCATACTAGGAGCCAGCTTCCAATGCCCCCCCCCCTCCAGTCATACTAGGAGCCAGCTTCCAATGACCCCCACTCATAGTAAAAGTCTTTGGAAACCCGCCTGCCCATGAATCATGCATAAAGGTCCCTAATGCTACTGCCGATGTACTTTCCACCGCCTAAAACATGTGCCAAAATGCGGTTTAGCCTATAAAAGCCATCAATCGCTCTTCAGGAGGTGCCCGCCCTTCGCCGCGCTCTGTGTACGCTCTCTGCTCCTCTCTCCATCAACTACATGCTACTGACATTTAACAAAGCAGATAAAACCAAAAGCGGAGGACTTTGCGGACAGCCACCCTTTTATTTTCCAGCCATTAAATATGAGATTTGTTGAGAAAGTCTCTGAACCACAAAAGAGCTTTTAATGATGTGCAGGGAACACGCAATCTGTTCCCCGCCGCTCCAACACACAAAAAGGAGAGGAAAAAAGCGGAGGTGACACTGCTGGGAAGTTACATAACGAACACAAACATCAGGAGGGGTCGGGGAATGGCAGCGCTCAGCTTTGTCACTATTAGTCACTTAACAAACATCCATTAGAATTCTCTTCTCCAGAATCTCAGGCCGGGGAGATAAGAGGCTCATTGTTCACATTCCTTCCTTATCACTGCCATGTGACTTCATACCTGCATTACACAACACCGGACCATCCGCTCCGCATTGCCAGTGGGTGGATGCAAGCACATTTATATAGCCTTACTGTATAACGGGTTTTGGTTTATCTTGGTTGACTTCTTGTATTTAAAAGAAAATAAAAACGTGCCAATACTGTCAGTCCACAGCCAAACCCCCCCCCCCACTCTCCCTCCAAGGCCCACAGCCAAACCCCCCAGACTACCGCCAAGATCCAACGTGTCGCCCCCAGACTACCGCCAAGATCCAACGTGTCGCCCCCAGACTACCGCCAAGATCCAACGTGTCGCCCCCCCCAGACTACCGCCAAGATCCAACGTGTCGCCCCCCCCCCCAGACTACCGCCAAGATCCAACGTGTCGCCCCCCCCAGACTAGCGCCAAGAGCCGTGTCGCCCCCCCAGACTAGCGCCAAGAGCCGTGTCGCCCCCCCAGACTAGCGCCAAGAGCCGTGTCGCCCCCCCCAGACTAGCGCCAAGAGCCGTGTCGCCCCCCCAGACTAGCGCCAAGAGCCGTGTCGCCCCCCCCAGACTAGCGCCAAGAGCCGTGTCGCCCCCCCAGACTAGCGCCAAGAGCCGTGTCGCCCCCCCAGACTACCGCCAAGAGCCGTGTCGCCCCCCCCAGACTACTGCCAAGAGCCGTGTCGCCCCCCCCAGACTACCGCCAAGAGCCGTGTCGCCCCCCCCAGACTACCGCCAAGAGCCGTGTCGCCCACCCCCAGACTAGCGCCAAGAGCCGTGTCGCCCACCCCCAGACTAGCGCCAAGAGCCGTGTCGCCCCCCCAGACTAGCGCCAAGAGCCGTGTCGCCCACCCCCAGACTAGCGCCAAGAGCCGTGTCGCCCAGACTACCGCCAAGAGCCGTGTCGCCCAGACTACCGCCAAGAGCCGTGTCGCCCAGACTACCGCCAAGAGCCGTGTCACCCAGACTACCGCCAAGAGCCGTGTCGCCCAGACTACCGCCAAGAGCCGTGTCGCCCAGACTACCGCCAAGAGCCGTGTCGCCCAGACTACCGCCAAGAGCCGTGTCGCCCAGACTACCGCCAAGAGCCGTGTCGCCCACCCCCAGACTACCGTCACGAGCCGCGTCGCCCCCCCAGACTACCGCCACGAGCCGCGTCGCCCCCCAGACTCTCACTCTTTCTTCCCCCCGGGCTGCAACCTCCCCAACTCCTTCTCCAAGGTCCAGAGCCGCCGCCCGACTTCCCCTCCTTGGAAGAACATTTGTAATCCTTCTGGCCACAGATGGGTAAAACTTAGGCTGGCCATAGAGGGATAGAATTTTAAACGCATTTCTGCTCTAACACTTTGCAGATATTTATTGCCTCTCAGATTACAGTGCTCCCCTTGACAATACCTTCCTCTGCCTTTATCTCCAGAAGGACAGAGCCATCTTTGTTTGGACATCATCCAGGGGCACCATCTACTTTTCGGGGGTGGAGATGCTGGCTCAGATGACACAACCATAAAAATCCTGGTGCATGTGCAGTTCTTGGCAGTGTTGACAAATGTGACACATCAGTCCCGCTGCAACCTCGCACGTTGTGATTTGTTACAAAGAAACAATCTGAAAACTGGGGGAGAGGAGACCGGAGGAAAAGCTTTTTCCTTCCTGCAGACTGATATCTTCTCAACCTAGGCAAAGTCACTGGACAGCACAGATGGCTTTTTAATGGCATTAGACCTGGGGCGATCATACGGAACCATCTCTTAAAGTCTCTGGTTAAACGAACTCCACGTGGCAGAAAGGGTAAATACGCAGTAAATGCAAAATTGAACATATGCTAGTATGGTCCCTTATAATATGAAATGTAACTGTACTACATATGCACATTCTAACTAATAAAGGTATAAAAATATGTCATTTTGTATTATACCCCATTTTTGATGCTCGTTAGAAATGTAAGATCCCCCTGAGGAAGACCTAGAATTCTACAGGTCGAAACGCATTGAGTTTTTCCATGCAAACAGCGTTGTAGTTACCGGTAATTCATTTGTCATTTAACCACTTCCCGACCGCCGCATTTATATGTACGTCGGCAGAATGGCACGTACAGGCACATTGGCGTACCTGTACGTCCCTGCCTAGACGTGGGTCGGGGGTCCGATCGGGACCCCCCGCTACATGCGGCGGTCGGATTCCCGCGGGGAGCGATCCGGGACGACGGCACGGCTATTCGTTTATAGCCACCCTGTCGCGATCGCTTCACTGTGGCGCTGCATCGATCGAGTGATCCCTTTTATAGGGAGACAATCGATGACGTTAGTCCTACAGCCACACCCCCCTACAGTTGTAAACACACACTAGGTGAACCCTAACTCCTACAGCGCCCCCTTGTGGTTAACTCCCAAACTGCAACTGTCATTTTCACAATAAACAATGCAATTTAAATGCATTTTTTGCTGTGAAAATGACAATGGTCCCAAAAATGTGTCAAAATTGTCCGAAGTGTCCGCCATAATGTCGCAGTCACGAAAAAAAAAAATCGCTGATCGCCGCCATTAGCAGTAAAAAAAAAAAATTATTAATAAAAATACAATAAAACGATCCCCTATTTTGTAAACGCTATAAATTTTGCGCAAACCAATCGATAAACGCTTATTGCGATTTTTTTTACCAAAAATAGGTAGAAGAATACGTATCGGCCTAAACTGAGGAATTTTTTTTTATATATATATATGTTTTATTATTTATTATAGCAAAAAGTAAAAAATATTGCATTTTTTTTCAAAATTGTCGCTCTATTTTTGTTTATAGCGCAAAAAATAAAAACCGCAGAGGTGATCAAATACCACCAAAAGAAAGCTCTATTTGTGGGGAAAAAAGGACGCCAATTTTGTTTGGGAGCCACGTCGCACGACCGCGCAATGGTCCCAAAAATGGGTCAAAAGTGTACGCCATAAGGTCGCAGATCGCCGCCATTACTAGTAAAAAAAATATTAATAAAAATGCCATAAAACTATCCCCTATTTTGTAGACACTATTAGGTAGATTCAGTAAGAGTTAGGCCGACTTAGTAGATAAGCCGAACCAACTCAGAATCTACGCCGACTTATGTTTAAGCGTATGCTCAAACAGAGATACGCTTAATCATATCTAAGATACGACGGCTTGCGCCGTCCTATCTCAGATTGCAATATTTTGGATGGCCACTAGGTGGCATTCCATTGCGGTCGGCGTAGAATATGTAAATGAGGAGATACGCCGATTTACGAACGTACGCCCGGCCGACGCAGTACTTTTACGCCGTTTACGTAAGAGATAGGCCTCGCAAAGTTAGAGCTAGGCCCTATTGGAATAGTAATGTCAAGTATGGCCGCCGTTCCCGCGTCGAAATTCGAATTTTTTTACGTTGTTGGCGCAAGTCGTCCGTGAATCGGGATTTACGTCATTTACGTCCACGTCAAAATCAATAGGCCCGTGCGGCGTACTTAGCCGCAATGCACACTGGGAAATGTAGGCGCCTGGCGCATGCACAGTAAGAAAAAACGTAAAAACGTGAGGTCAAGCCTCATTAACATAAAACACGCCCCCCTCAAACACATTTGAATTAGGCGCCCTTACGCCCGCCCGTTTTAGGCTACGCCGCCGTAAGAATTGTGAATCATGCACTTGATTAGCTGACTTACGGCGGCGTAGCCTAAACACGCTAAGCTATGCCGCCGCAAGTTTGCACCATTGTACCTAAATCTAGCTATATAACTTTTGCGCAAACCAAACGCTTATTGCGATTTTTTTACGAAAAATAGGTAGAAGAATACGTATCGGCCTAAACTGAGGAAAAAAATTGTTATAATTATATATTTTTGGGGGAAATTTATTACAGCAAAAAAGTAAAAAATATTCTTCTTTTTTTCAAAATTGTCGCTCTATTTTTGTTTATAGCGCAAAAAATAAAAACCCCAGAGGTGATCAAATACCACCAAAAGAAAGCTCTATTTGTGGGGGGAAATAAGGACGCCAATTTTGTTTGGAAACCACGTCGCACGACCGCGCAATTGTCAGTCAAAGTGACGCAGTGCCGAATCGCAAAAAGTGGCCCACAAAATGGGGTGGGGCTGAAATGGATAATGCATTGAATTGCTGCCATGTGATTGGCAGATTAGCAATTTGTGTTACCAAGCAATTGAACAGGTGTACCTAATAAAGTGACCGGTGAGTATATTTATGGGAAAAAAAATTGTGCCCGGGGGTTCAGCAATACTCGCCGGTGACTGTGCTTTACCATTCTTCCCCCTCCTTGTAGTGGTCGAGCCACAGACGGCAGAGGGCAGCAGGAAGCAAAAACAACATTTACTCAATTCTCAACTGAAGCATACCGTTCCAAAATAACCCGAAGCTACGCTATGAACAGAACAAAGATCCATAGCAACCAATGTATTTTAGCCCGAGTGATTCACTGGATGCTCCGCCGAAAAAATTGTTCTGCGAATCACTCGGAATTCATCTGAAGTTTACTTTAAGTGTCCTCGTCAAATAACGTGGAAGAATCGACCGCTAGTACTCCATGTCAAGCGATTGGCGAGCGCCCGTGCACTGTTCTCCTCGCTCGTACCCTCTCATGAAAAACACAGAACACTGTGTACTCCATGAAGAATAGATCTGACAGCAACGTGCAAACTCCCACGAGGGAACCAATACCCCATTCCAGAACATTCCCTACACAAAAGATCAACTCATACACACTTTACAAAGTCAGCGATACAAGGCTTAAAGTGTCTGAATGTCGAGGATCCTCAACTACTCGTGCACTATACATAAATGGCAGAATAGAATCACTTTGCTTTCAATAATATGGCACGGGGGGCCACCTTCACGGATCACAGATCTGCTCTCATGTGGTACACAGATCCTGTCATTTTAAGAAGGTGCTCCCAACGTCATCTCGTTATGTGTATAAAAAAAAAAAAAACACATCAGTCTGGGTCAGCTAGTCAAAAAATGGCAATGCATAATTAACCGTCAGTGGTAAATCTGTGGAGGCACTCTATTCCACTCCTGAAACGCATCTCCATCCCTGGATAATGTAGAAAAACGCATCTCATTTAACCACTTGGGATCCGCCTGCCGTCAATTGACGGCTACAGTGCGGATCCCAATTGCCAAACTGCCGTCAATTGACGTCCGCCCCTTAGGGCGGTCCCCGCGCGCGCTCCAGAGCGCGCTGCGGGGAAAATCTGTGTTGGCCGTGTCCCTCGGACACAGCCAATTACAGATCGCCACGAACGGCCAATCAGAGTGGCCGTTCGCGAGGCGATCTGTGCGGCCAATGAGAGAGGATCTCATATGTAAACATATGAGATCATCTCTCATTGCCGTTTTACACAGAGACAGCGGTGCTGTCTCTGGAGAGGAGACGGATCTGTGTCTCTTGTACATAGAGACACAGATCGGTCACCCCCCCCCCAGTCACCCCCCTCCACCTACAGTTAGAACACTAAGCAGGGATACATTTAACCCCTTCCTCACCCCCTAGTGTTAACCCCTTCAATGCCAGTCACATTTATACTGTAATTAGTGCATATTTATAGCACTGATCGCAGTATAAATGTGAATGGCGCCAAAAATGTGTCCGATGTGTCCGCCATAACGTCGCAGTCCCATTAAAAATCGTAGATCGCCGCCATTTCTAGTAAAAAAAAATAATTAAAAAAAAATAATTCTGTCCCCTATTTTGTAAGCGCTATAACTTTTGCGCAAACCAGTCGCTTATTGCGATTTTTTTTTTTTTTTTTACCAAAAATATGTAGAAGAATACGTATCGGCCTAAACTGAGAAAAAAACATGTTTTTTTTTTTTTAAATTGGGATATTTATTATAGCAAGAAGTAAAAAATATTGTATTTTTTTCAAAATTGTCTCACTTTTTTGTTTATAGCGCAAAAAATAAAAACCGCACAGGCGATCAAATACCACCAAAAGAAAGCTCTACTTGTGGGGAAAAAAGGACGTCAATTTTGTTTGGGAGCCACGTCGCACGACCGTGCAATTGTTAGTTAAAGCGATGCAGTGCCGAAAGCTGAAATTTCACCTGGGCAGGAGGGGGGTATATGTGCCCAGTAAGCAAGTGGTTAAAGTCCCAAAACCTCCCCCCCTTCTATCCATTTACAGGGTTGAGGCCTATAGTTGTAGTTTATCATTATGCCTCAAGAAACGTCCCAAACTTATCCCCCCTTTTTTGTACATTATCCAGGGATGGAGATGCGTTTCAGGAGTGGAATAGAGTGCCTCCACAGACTTACCACTGACAGTTAAATTATGCATTGTCATTTTTTGACTAGCTGACCCAGGTTGATGTGGTCCGCCTTTAGTTTGGTGGTGTTTTGGTTTGGTAGGCATGATTAGTTCCACTCTTGTTATTCTTTTGTTTTTTCCAGTGCTCTTTTTTGCTAGACCAGCTATAGGTAGGGGCATAGTCAGGTGACCACCTGCCCCCCATCTATTGATTAGCACTCCTGTGCTCCTATTGAGGAGACTTTAAAATTCATAGTTAGGAACTTCCGTACACAGAGAGCCTTGACGGGGCCTGCAGCTTACACAGGTATTTGCAAATGCGTGCAAGCATAATGCATACAGCTAGACAGGTTAATTTGGTTTGTTGCTTTTTTTGATTGGCAACTTTGAGCCTGGGTATTATGGAAAAAAATTATAAATATATATATATATATATATATATATATATATATATATATATATATATATATATATATATATATATATATATATATATATATATATATAATTATTTTATTGCATTTTTCTAAAAACGCATCTCATTTAAAGTCCCAAAACCTCCCCCCCTTCTAAGGGTGGACCAAAATGCCTCCTGAGATGTAGTTGGTGGCCAGGTTTGCACACAAGAAAGGTCTTACCTTTGTGCTTGCCAACAAGGTTTTCTCTATTTTGCTTGGGGATCAAACACTTATTTTACTCACTGAACTGCAACACAATTTATAAAAATTGTAGTGTCTTTCTGGGTTTTTGGTTGATTCTCGGTCTATCATTTAAAATCCACCGATCATAAAAATTACATAGACCCTTCATTTCCATGTAATTGGGCAAACTTACAGAATCTGCAGGAGATCAAATAATTTTTGCCACTGTATATACACTCGAAAATAAAATTTTAATTTTAAACAAGGAGTTTAAAGTGGATGTAAACCCCCCCAAAAAAAAATTTTTTTTATGTCACAATGTAGAGAATAAGAGTTCCTATCATCTGTGCCCAGTCTTGCCACACAGAGTTAATCCAGCTCTGAGCAATCCTCTTTTATTGTTCAGTGAAAATTAACAGACTTCCAGATAAAAACCTGTCAAATTAAAAAAGTCCTTTCCGTCCCCTTGCTTCGAGTGACAGGGTTTTTACATATCTCGTGCACTAGCTTGGACACGTGCACATTCCTGGATGTTTATCATAATATGGGGGGTGATCCACAGTTCATTGTGAGAGGTAATGTATGTCACTCGAAGCAAGGGGACAGAAAGGACTTTTTATTTAGACAGGTTTTTATCTGGAAGTCTTAAAGTGGAGTTCCAACCACAATTAGCATTTTTTAAATGCATGTCCTTTCATCCTGCGTTTTTATAATATAAATCCGGTCACTTACTATTTTACAATCCGCCGCCGATCCGCATAGATATAAAAAAAAAAAAAAGTTTATAAAACTATGTCTACACCGTTGTCATTTTGCGTGTGGGCATTGTGAAGCCTACAAGCACTTACTTCCTGGGGAGTGATAATTGGACAGCGCACTGCATCCTGGGAAATGATGACACACATTTCCCAGGAGCATTAGAGGGAGATGATGTCAGAATCCTAGGTGATTTCAAAGGCAGATTTTGTGGGACCGCATAGCAACAGGCATTTCCAGATGAGTAAAAAAATATATATATTTTTCTTTTTTTTTTTACTTTTTTTTTTTTAAAGTGTATTTTGTGCGTGTACTCGAGAGAGGAGCCGGACTGCAGGAGTTGGGAGTAGGCAGGCCTCCCCCAGAGGCAATCTGCCACTTTTCTCCATGCCTCAGGTGGCAATGGCGGGTGTGTGAGGGGGTCCTCCCACACAGCCTGCCCTACCTGCTCCGCTTTGAAGCCCAACGGGGCAGAGGGACTCCCTATAAGGGAGTGAGAGGATTAGCCCGCTCAACCAGCCCCGTTAGTCCTTCGCCTCTCTTTTTAGAGACCGCGTGGTCAAAGTGCGTGCATGTTAACCCAATTTCGAGTGCGTGTGTAAGTGTGTTGGTTTTTGTGGGAGGGGGGTGGGCGTACTAAGCGCAGGCTTACCTCGCATAGCACACCCACCGGGAGCCGGGCTGAGACCACCAAACTCAATTCATATGTAGCCGAGACCAGGATCCGAACCCCTAGCTGCAGAGGTGAATGGCTTGTCAGCGCAGTGCCAATCGCGTTGAGCCACCGCAGCTCCCTTTTTTTTACTTTTTTAGGTCTAATGAGCACAATAATGAAAAAAAAAATTTGGGGATGGAAACTCCACTTTAATTTTCACTGAACAATAAAAGAGGATTGCTCAGAGCTGGATTAACTCTGTGTGACTGGGCACAAAACTGGGCACAGATGATAGGAAATCTTATTCTCTACATTGTGACATAAAAAATAAAAAAAATACATGTTTTTGGGTTTACATCCACTTTAAGGTCTAACGGTTAAGGTTAAACACGTGCTACACATAAAGGCTTAAACAAGCTTATGGCTGAAAATTGGTGTAGCAGCTAAAGAGTTGAAGTCCATATGCCATCCAGTATAAAAACAGATTAATATGTAAAGTGCAGTAACCCATAAAAACCAAACATCTACCTGACCTGAGAGCTTAGCTGCTGAAATCCAGTTGCTTGGGGGTTGCAGAATATCATCACTGCTTTATAAAGCTACCTTCTGAAATAATCCCAAATGTCAACCAAACACACTCTCCTCTATTAAACACAAATAGGCTGAGAAAATATTGGAAGGACCTGAATTCCCAGAAAAGCTGAGCTAGCCAGGGACGGCAGTCAACAGTTGTAGCAGCAGAGCGCTCATCTGCCAATTAATTTGCTAACAAATTGTCTGAATCATTTTTATAATGAAGCTCATCTGTTTGGCCAACTGTTCATACCGTGAAAAAAGAAAATCTAATTTCTGTTTTAAGCAAACCGTAAAATCACAGAACGGCTTCATAGAGTGCTGAACCTCTGCTGGGTCCTGCTCATACCTCTGCTGGGTCCTGCTCATACCTCTGCTGGGTCCTGCTCATACCTCTGCTGGGTCCTGCTCATACCTCTGCTGGGTCCTGCTCATACCTCTGCTGGGTCCTGCTCATACCTCTGCTGGGTCCTGCTCATACCTCTGCGCACAAAAAAAAAAAAAAAAAGGCTTCACCGAGTGCTGTGCCTCTGCTTGGTCCCACTCATACATTTGCACACCAAAAAAAAAAAAATCACGGAGCAGCTTCACAGAGTGCTGGAGCTGTGTTGGGTCCCCGGTCATACGTCTGCACACTGTAAAATCAAGGAGCGACTTCACCGAGTGCTGGACCTCTGCTGGGTCCCGCTTTTGTAGGAGCAGCAATTTTAATGTTAAGTAAAACAAAACACAAATATCTGCCTGTGGGGTCCCCTTAGTCTGCATGTAAAGTGGCGCATCTGTAACATGTATAGAACCTGATGCAGCAAAACTGACATTTATAAAGAAAAGAAAAAAACATTTAAATTTTTCCTGGCTGCAAGCCACTGCTGGCAATAGAAAATTGTTAACCGACCCGTGTGACATCACCAATTGGTGCATGCTGCGTCACTGAAGTCTCATGGGGCGGTGCCCCCAGGTGATGTTGCCAGGTGACCCCACCCCTTACCCATTTAAGACCTGTCAAACTGCGGAGAAGGCAGTCGGTGGTTAGTCTTTGTTGTGGGCGGAGATTTTTATTTACATTTTTCTGGGTCCAGCAGGCGGCGTGATTGACGTTGAATCTACAATCATTATTTTTTAATTTTAAACAAATGAATTGTCAAAAACTGTGCATTTATTTTTGACACTTGTGAATCAGTAGGGGTACCATGTACCCCTACTGATTCACCGGGATCTGGTGGCCCTGTAAAAGGTGGCTTCCAGAGTCCGATAAGTTCCCTGCCCACAGACAGGGCCGGACTGACCTACCGGGATACTGGGACATTTCCCAGTAGGCTGTCTGCCCTGGAGCCCCATCGCTCCTGCCTACTTGCTAGTCACACAGCGGGAGACCTAGAGCAGCTTGCGCGATAGACACAACACCGAGTATCACACAAACTGGTCTAGGAGGAGGGTGGGACTTGTTACAGCGCGGCCGAAAATTTCAGACTGAGCTCCGTGACACAGCGGGAGATGCGTAATCCACATCGTGACTTGCACAGTAAGGCAGCAATGATGGTGAGGCTGCATTTGACGGGCACTGGTGAGGCTGTGATCTCTTGTGTCATGTCCGCACAGTCTCTGACCATCTCTTGCGTCATGTCCGCACAGTCTCTGACCATCTCTTGCGTCATGTCCGCACAGTCTCTGACCATCTCTTGCGTCATGTCCGCACAGTCTCTGACCATCTCTTGCGTCATGTCCGCACAGTCTCTGACCATCTCTTGCGTCATGTCCGCACAGTCTCTGACCATCTCTTGCGTCATGTCCGCACAGTCTCTGACCATCTCTTGTATCAGGTCTCCATTCTCTTAAAATTTTTAGTCTCATGTACTCATAATCTCTAACCATCTCCTGTACCATGCCTGCAGCCCAAGACATCTTGACATCTCTTGTAATATGCCCGCAGCCTCTAACCATCTCTTGTATAATGGCCGCAACCTCTGACCATCTCTTGCCTTATATCATGTCTGCAGTAAGGAATGCATGTCAGGGAGTCTGGAGAAGAGTCGAGGCACCTGAGAGATCAGTGACAGCGCCGTCAGGCCAGTCTGAGAAGGGGTCACTGATGTAAGGGGGATGTAAATAAAATAATGTAAGGGGGCAACGATATAAAAAGGTTTCCCCCTTATATCAGTACCCCCTCTTGCCCTAGTGTATTCTTTCTGCTGAAGGTGGTCTCTGGGAATGTGGGGGGGGGGGGGCGATCTGGAGACCAGAGTCCCAGGTGTCCCCCTTGATTGCTCCACTTTTAACTGAAATTTGCCCATCCCTAGCCCCATGTGCTTTCATATCTGTATCTATATATTTATAAAAAATACACTCTTCAAATGTGCTTTAAAATGTATGGCTTTCCCTTTTTATGAACAAGGAAATTATGCTGTTGGGCTGGTATAATGATGCAATGGGGCTGGTATAAAATTTCCAGGGTTGGTTTTTATTCCCCAGCCGGCTCTGCCCGCAGACCCCCCACAACCCAGAGTTGTGGGGGAAGGGGTCCTCATCTCCAAAGCAACCCCCCATGTTAACGGCAAGACTGCCAGGTTCCCGAGTATTTATGGGTTGTTTCCCCACCTTCTGGGCCCTGCCTCCCTAGAGATTGGTGGAAACTCCATAAAATATTCAAGCTGCAGCCTCTGTCCCTCCACCCACTAGATTTTGGAACTATCCAGAAAGTTTCAGAAGACTGGGGGAGGTAACAGTCTACTTACCAAGCAACAGTAAGGGTGATACAGTGGTATCTATTCAATGCACCATGAAGTCCATACCAATACAAGTAGAGGGCATGGGAATAAGACAGCCCATGCATATTCCATGGGATCATGGCAAAATAAGGACACAAGTATAATTAACTGTTGGAATGAAAAGATGGCATCATAACCATGCCAATATCCCATTATACATGCCCAGAGAAAAACAATAGGAAAGCATGGAAAGCATGCAAAGTAGCCCCCCCCCCAAAGAAAAGGAAACATTTGATTCAAAACTGCATTTGAAATATACAACGTAACAGAGAGCCAGTCAGACGGGATGGAAGGACTCCAAGTCACAGGTGAATGGAAGATTCTATTGCAGGCGGAGACAATGCAGCCATTGATGGTTTCTGACCCTTGTGCCCTGCGGCAATGATAATCTTATCTGTGCCAGCCTCTGATTCCAGGCCTCGTTTTCATGCCAAGATCGTGATATTAAAAGGCACATCAGCAACCAACTTTTCCTCCCTTAAAAAAGGGATAACCGTACTTTTAGGGCCGGTTCACACTGGGAATCGCGCTGCGATTTACATGCGGCTCAGTGCGGTGCCATTTGAGCCCATTCTATTTGAATTCATGCACTACTTTCGGAAACTCACTGCAACTGAATCGCGCGGTACTTCTGTACCATGAGATCTGCAGGCAAAGCGCACAGTCTCTCTGACCTGCATTTGGGGTGTTGGTAACTTAACATTGACACCTGCTGCAAATCGCAACTGCACTTTGAAGATGGTGAAGGAAACCCACACAGAACACAGGTTTCCCATGCCGCGTTCTGGTGTGAGCGTGGGCCTTAATAAAAAAACAAAAATGTATGCTTTTTAAACACCTAGAGATATGAACATTGCAGAATTCCCCTCATCACAAGCTGAGATCAGTGCAAGGCTCCATTCACACACGTGCGAATACAAAGTCGCAGCCCTTGTATTTCAATGGAAGCTGCTCAAATCTGTGCCACTTTAAAAAGGATCTTGCACTACTTTTATGCGACTTGAGTACCATAGACTGCAATGTAAACTCAAGTCACACCTTAAAGGTTATTAATGCGACAGCTGTGCAATAGTCAAAGCCAAATTCGCATTCCAAGTTGCACCCATGCAAAATCGCAATGGAAATCGCAAGACTTTAAAGCGGCACAAGTGAAGTTTTGCTTACATTCAGCTTGTCTGCACTGCAGGCAAGGGGCCGGATTCAGATACATTGCAGTATCTGCCGGCGCAACGTATGTCAGATACTGTACGCCGCCGTAACTTGGGGTGCAAGTTCCGTATGCAGAAAGAACTTGCGCCCCTAGTTACGGCGGCGTAACGTATGTGTGGCGGCGTAAGCCCGCCTAATTCAAATGGGGATGATGTGGGCGTGTTTTATGTAAATTTCCTGTGACCCCACATATTTGACGTATTTTGCGAAAGGCGCATGCGCCGTTCGTGAACAAATCCCAGTGCGCATTGCTCGAAATTATGCCGCAAGTCGTCATTGCTTTAGACGTGAACGTAACTTACGTACAGCCCTATTCGGGAACGACTTACGCAAACAACGTAAAATTTTCAAAACTCGCGCGGGAACGACGTCCATACTCAACATTAGCTACGCCTCATATAGCAGGGGTAACTTTACGCCGGAAGAAGCCTAACGTAAACTACGTAAAAAAATGCGCTGGACGGACGTTTCTGAATCGGCGTAAATACCTAATTAGCATATTCCTCTCGTAACTATACGGAAGCGCCACCTAGCGGCCAGCGTAAATATGCAGCCCAAGATACGACGGTGTAAGACACTTACACCGGTCGGATCTTAGGGAAATCTATGCGTAACTGATTCTATGAATCAGGCGCATAGATACGACGGCCCGCACTCAGAGCTACGACGTCGTATCTCGTTTCTGAATCCAGGCCATGGACTTTGGTATTCTGCACGTCTTGCGGGCCGACATTCACCCATCAGGGCATTTTGATCTTTCCAGAACTCCTCCCAAGGGCCAGCCCACTGCTTGCATTAGGACTGAAGGTTCATGAGACACAACACCCTGCTGGCCATTTCTACCTGCACTGCATAGAGAAGCCCAGAGACCTGGTTTTGACATCACTGGGTCCAAAATAAGGTATGTAATGAAAACAAACGTTATTCAACCAGTTCCAGACTGTCCACCGCACATTTACTGCATACGGCAGGTAACGTGCCTGTACGTCGTGGCTACTTCAGAGTCTGGGGCGTGCGCTGCAGGTGACTGGACACTGTGGGAGCCAATCACCAGGTCTGGCGGATGCGAAGGACAGCTGATCGTTGACAAGTGAGGCAGAATGGCGGTCTGTCCATGTAAACAAGGCAGACCGGTGTTCTGTAAGAGAGGAAGATGGATATCTTGGGCCAGATTCTGGTAGATCGCCGCATCTTTGCGGCGGCGTAACGCATCTCATTTACGTTGCGCCGCCGCAAGTTTTACGGGCAAGTGCTTGATTCACAAAGCACTTGCCTGTAAAGTTGCGGCGGCGTAACGTAAATCCTCCGGCGCAAGCCCGCCTGTGATACATTTGCCTATATGTCTCAGTTTTATTCTCCCTGCTTGCCATGTGTGATTCAGTCCTCGGCTAACAGGTTATTGAAGTGCTAATGTCCCCTCACTATTTCTAAAGGTTAACTGATCTATTGTGTTGTGTGAAGGAGATCTGTGTTTAAGTGGCTTGTGTCAATTATTCTGATTGCTCCATTGTGGTAATTATCTCTCTATATGCGGGGTCGAGCTGTCTAGTTAATGTATTCAGTACAACTAGTACTCAGCGTCATTGATGTCATTGTCTAAAGAAAATGTGTTTTCAGCATCGGCTCCGTCGTGTCTGCCTAATCATCTGTATGGAAGCCCCAGTGTGAGGGGGCGGAGATTTGTCATTGTAACAGTTTTGGAAATTACATATAAGCTGTGTGTTATAACATTAAAGTCTGTCTTGTTCTAGCAGTAAGCCTGGACTCATGTGTGGCTTAATGGGCGATCTCAGGAATATTCCTCCTAGTGGAATATTGGGTGACGTTCTTATGGAAGAAGGGAATCTTTGACGGGGATATCATACCGATACCGTCACACCGCCTAATTCAAATGATCCAGCTAGGGGGCGTGGATCATTTAAATTAGGCGCGTTCCCACGCCGAATGTACTGCGCATGCGCCGTCCCTAAAATTTCCCGACGTGCATTGCGCTAAATGACGTCGCAAGGACGTCATTGGTTTCGACGTTAACGTAAATGGCGTCCAGCGCCATTCACGGACGACTTGCGCAAACAACGTAAATTTTCAAATTTCGACGCGGGAACGACGGCCATACTTAACATTGACCGCACCTCATATACCCAGGGGCAACTTTACGCGTCGCAAATCTTACGTAAACGTCCTAACTTCACTGCGTCGGTCGGGCGTACGTTCGTGAATTTGCGTATTTTGCCAATTTGCATACTCGATCGGGAAAACGACGTCTGCGACACCTACGCCGGCGTATCTCTTTTGAGAATCTGGCCCCTTGTGTTTCTGCTAAGCAGCAACACTGATCTGTGTTCCTCCAGTTAATCAAATCCCCCCCCCCCCCCAGTTAGAAATCACTCCCTAGAAGCACACTTAACCCTTTGATCGCCCTGTTAACCCCTTCCCTGCCAGTGTCATTAGTACAGCGACCGTTCATTTTTTTAGCGCCGGTCATTTTTTTAGACCCCTTTTACACTGGAGCGTATTGCAGGCGCAATAGCGTTAAAAATAGCGCCTGCAATACGCCCATAAAAATCTGCCCCCATTCACTCCAGTGTGAAAGCCCATGGGCTTTTACACTGGAGCGTTGCGCTAGCAGGATGGTAAAAAAATGTCCTGCTAGCCGCATCTTTGGAGCGGAGAAGGAGCAGTGTGTTTACCGCTCCTCCTCAGCTGCTGCCCATTGAAATCAATGGGACAGCGCGGCTAATCCGCCCGCAATGCGCTGCTTCAGCGGCGCATTGTAGGCGGTTTTAACCCTCTCGGCCGCTAGCGGGGGGGGGGGGGAAATGTGCCCTACTAGCGGCCGAAATGCGTTGCAAATCCGTCCATAGCGTCGGCGGTAAAAATTGCTTTTTGTTTTACCGCCAACGCTACGGGCGGCACAGTGTGAAATGGCTCCAAGTGTCACTGGTCCCCAAAAAGTGTCACTTACACCCCTTTCACACTGAGGCACTTTACCGGTCATTTTTGCACTAAAATAGCACCTGCAAACTCCTCTTCAGCAGCCCCAGTGGGAAAGCCCAAGTGCTTTCACACTGGGGCTGTGGCGCCTGCAGGACGGGAAAAAACTCCTGCAAGCTGCATCTTTGGGGCCGTGCGGGAGCGCTGTATACACCATTCCTCCACCACCCTTGTAGTGCTAAGCTGGCGCTCCCAACCCCTTTTAACCCCTTCAGGTGGGATTAAAGGCACCCCACTAGTGGCACCAAAGCACAGCGGTAAAGCATCGCTAAAAAGCGGCGCTTTACCGCCAACACCCGCACCAGTGTGAAAGGGGTCTTCGTGTGCAGTTTGTCCACAGCAATATCGCAGTCCCGGGGAAAAAAAAATAAAAATCATTGCCACCATTACTACTAAAAAATAAAAATGCCAAGAAACAACCCATAGTTTGTGCTAAAGTTATCGCACCTACAATCAATATACGCTAATTGGGATTTTTTTTTTTTACCAAAAATATGTAGAATACATATTGGCCTAAATTGAAAGAAATTTGATTTACATTTTTATTGGATATATTTGATAGCAGAAAGTACAAAAAAAAAATCTTGTTTATAGCGCAAAAAAGAACCTAAGGAGGTGGAAATACCACCAAAAAATAAAAAATAAAAAAAAATCCAAAATGTATTTAGATGCAGCATTGCAAAAAAAATGCTCTGGTGGGGGGGGGGGGGGGGGGGGACTGGGTGAACCTTCCAGGGATAAAGTGGTTAAAAATGTTGAAGGAAAGAAAGGAAACAAGTCAAAATAAAAAGCAGATTATACTTCCGCTTTAAATCACAAAACAATTACATTTCACAGAGGTTAACCTGGAAGTTTAATTTAAAAAAACAAAAAAGAAAAAAAAAAAAGCATGTATATGGAACGGATCTAATATTGGAAGCCCAAGCTATGCCTAAGGACAACAATCTTTTTTTAATGAGTTAATAAATGTCAGCGTTTCCTGATCACGAAGGTGCCCTTTATCACTATATGGCTTCTTAGTGGCAATTAAGTCCTACCCAGCTCCAAGTATCGACTTCGTATTATTACACTTCATAGAAATGGTGGCAGAATTTAAATGAAGAATGCATTGCCAGGGGCAGATCCTGCATAACACACAAATCCTTACCTGCATCAGTTTTGGAGATACTGGTACAGCCTGCGCCAAACCAACTGCCAAGTGAAAGGGTCCGATTTGGTTTTAACCACCAAATTCTGTTTTGTAATTTTGAAATACGCAGCTCCACCAGCATCCAATACTTGAGCAAGCGTCTTGTAAAAAGTATTATCGCCAAACGCTAAACTTCAGTTTCAGGGGATGACTATAACCTGGCCTCAAGCTCTGTGCAGTGTTCTGAGCCGGTGTCACGATTCTCTGACTGAGCCAAAGCCTCAGGGCCGTCTAACAGGGCAAAAAGGGGCACCAGTAATTGTTGTGGGGTCCAATGCAGCTTCCCCTTGAGCCCAGACTGCCTGATTCGGGAGAGCCCAAGAAAATACTTGGCCTGTACATGTGCTTTGAGCGGGTCGCTTGGGGACGCAGCAGGATTTCAGCCCTTTGCGGCGTAGTGTTTTAGCAACTTTCTCGGCGACTATGGTCCCAGCTGCCTTGAGATCATTGACAAGATTCTCCTGTGTAGTTCTGGGCCGATTCCTCACCGTTCTCATGATCATTGAAGCTCCACTAGGTGAGATCTTCCATGGAGCCCCAGAGTGAGGGAGAGTGACAGTTATTTTGTGTTTCTTCCATTGGTGAATAATCGCACCAACTGTTGTCACCTTCTCACCAAGCTGCTTGGCGATTGGTCTTGTAGCCCATTCCAGCCTTGTGTAGGTCTACAATCTTGTCCCCGACATCCATGGACAGCCCTTTGGTCTTGGCCATGGTGGAGAGATTGGAATCTGATTGATCGATTCTGTGGACAGGTGTCTTTTATACAGGTAACAAGCTGAGATTAGGAGCACTCCCTTTAAAGTGGAAGTAATCCCATCCTTTGACCATTTAAAAAAAAAAAAACGTTTAATTTCCGGCACTGCTAGTTACCTGCATAGAAGACATCAGATCTTGCTGATTGATAGGGGATCAAATACTTATTTCACACATTAACCACTTTAGACCCGCGCTATTGACAAAAGACGTCAACAGCGCGGCTCTCAAGTGCCGGGTGGACGTCTTTTTAAAAGCATTACCCGCGAGCGCCACTGGGTGGCGCGCAGCAGATAAACACTGTCCCCGCTGAAGAGCCGATGCGTGTACCTGGCGGCCGCGATGTCCGTCGGGTACACGCGATCGGCGGTGACTGCAGGAACGTGGAGCTCTGTCTAAACACAGAGCTCCACGTGCTGTCAGAGGAGAGGAGACCGATCTGTGTCCCTTGTACATAGGGACACAGCATCGGTCACCTCCCCCAGTCAGTCCCCTCCCCCCACACAGTTAGACCACACCCAGGGAATACATTTAACCCCTTCCTCACCCCCTCGTGTTAACGCCTTCCCTGCCAGTCACATTTATACAGTAATTAGTGCATTTTTATAGCACTGATCGCTGTATAAATGAATGGTCCCAAATTTGTGTCAAAAGTGTCCGATATGTCCGCCGCAATATCGCAGTCCCAATAAAAATCGCAGATCTCCGCCATTACTAGTAAAAAAAAAAAATAATAGTAATTCTGTCCCCTATTTTGTAGGCGCTATAACTTTTGCGCAAACCAGTCGCTTATTGCGATTTTTTTTTTCTTACAAAAATACGTAGAAAAATACGTATTTGCCTTAACTGAGAAAACTTTTTTTTTTTTTTAAATGGGATATTTATTATAGCAACAAGTAAAAAAATATATATATATATTTTTTTTAAATTGTCGCTTTTTTTTTGTTTATAGCGCAAAAAATAAAAACCGCAGAGTTGATCAAATCCCACCAAAATAAAGCTCTATATGTGGGGAAAAAAGGATGTCAATTTTGTTTGGGAGCCACGTCGCACGACCGCGCAAATGTCAGTTAAAGCGACGCAGTGCCGGAAGCTGAAATTTTGCCTGGGCATGAACGGGGTTTATTTGCCCAGTAAGCAAGTGGTTAAAATGCAACTCAATTTGTAACTTTTTTGAAATGCGTTTTTATGGATATTTGTTAGTCTGTTTCTCACTGTGAAAAAAAAAAAAGCACTGGAATGCATAACACCACACATGCAGAAACGCATCCGAAATGGAGAAATTGTGATTTGACCCACCAGCCCCAAGGGCACTCTCACACTGGCTCACTTCAAAACTGCCAGTAAAAACACCCGCGTGTTAACGGAGCAGTTCTGCTACGCTTTTGTAGTGTCGTTTTTTTTAAAGGACACTGCCCCAAAAATACTTAGCATGTGCGTTTTTTTATGCGGTTTCCATTTATTTCAATATGGAGGAGCCTTTTTTTAGCTCCCCAAATATGCGACAAGCAGGATTTTATTTTACCACTAGAGTTGAACGATTAATCGTCAAGAATCGTTCTCGCGATTTTTTCCCGTTGCGATCTTGACAAAGTATTTCCCGATCTTTCTATGCAGAGAATTCTCTCTGCTCTGCTGAAGCCACAGCTGTAAAATTCGGGCAGTCTGCCAAGTATCAGAACATTCTTTATCAGTGGAACATAAAGTCTAAACATTGTAACAATTTGTCATTTACATCAAAGCAATAGACTTCTGTGTGCAAATTAGGAAAATGTAACCACTTAAAGCGGAGCTCCACCCTAAAGTGGAACTCACGCTGATCGGAACCCTCCCCCACTCCGGTGTCACAATTGACACCTTTCAGGGGGGAGGGGGGTGCAGATACCTGTCTAAAGACAGGTATTTGCACCCACTTCCGGCCACACAGTCTCGGGCAGAACGTCACCTCCCGTCCTCTGGGAACACTCGGCTCCCAGAGCACAGCGGGAGCCAATCAGCGGCGCAGCACAACTCGCGCATGCGCCTTAGGGAACCGGGTAGTGAAGCCGGAGCGCTTCACTTCCTGGTTCCCTCACTGAGGATGGCGGGGGGCAGCAGAGTGACGAGCGATCGCTCATCCTCTGCTGCGGACGGCGCTGGACTCCAGGACAGGAAAGTGTCCTAATATTAAAAGTCAGCTGGCTGCAGTATTTGTAGCTGCTGGCTTTTAATATTTTTTTTTTCATGACACATCCGCTTTAAACACCAGAAACTTTTTCTGGCATTTGTTGGTTTCAAGTTTAAAATAAAAAAAAAAAAATAGAAAATGACAATTTTTTTTAGTAGAGACCCTTTAGAATAAAATGGCGGTTGATGCAATATTTTACGTCGCACTGTATTTGCGTAGCGGTCTTTCAAATGCAATTTGTGAAAAAAAATTACTAATGAAAAAAAAAAAAAAATGTAAAGTTAGCCTAAATTGTTTTGTACAATATGAAAGATTTTACGCCGTGAGAATCGTGAGCTTTAATCCAAGCCAAAAAATCGCGATTCTCATTTTGGCCAGAATCGTGCAGCTCTACCGCTCACCGATATATCTATACGGCCAAAAATCATCTCTTACAAATTACTTACATAAAGGATTGTCAGCGGCGTCTCCGACTCCCCCCAAACAACCCTGGTCTTGGCAGCCGCCGTGCTGTATATATGGAACGGTCTGTGGATGAGGACTTGTAATCTGTCTTGTAGTAGAGTGTCAAAGGACTTAATCAATAATCGGTGCTGCCGAGTGAGTGGATGACCTTCAGCTGCACTCGGCCGCGACCTCCAGTGCCGCACGGAGGCACGCACATGAAACGGGTTTATCAAATTCACGAACACTAGAGAGACCTTCCTATTAAAAGAGCAACTCCGGCTGTAGAGCTTGAAGGTGAACTCAGAGGCAAATATTGTCCAAATACAGTCATGTGTATTCTTTGAATCTCGGCGCTTTTGATCATTTTTTCCAGATCTGTGCAGTAACAGTGTGAGACTTTCCCTCTGTGCAGGAGCTTCCTGTAATAAAGACCACTCACTGCTGCTTTCTCCTTGTGCAGGGAGACTGGTCTGGTCTCCGCCCCCTCCTGTAGTTTCCTGCAAGCAGCCTATAGTGGGTGGCGCCATGTGCTGCAGGCAGGATGCATTTCCTCTCCCCTAGTGACCAGATTCCAACACTAACTTTGTAGTAGAGCGGCACAAAAAAAAAAAAAAAAATTGGGATCGATTTAAAGTATATATTAACCGATACCGAGTATTAGCGGGAGTACTCGTACTCCCGCAAATACCCCCGATGCCAAAATAGAATACTTCGCCACCGCAACCGCCGCCGTCGTGTGTCGCAAAGCCGCCGCGTTAATCACTGCGGCGCGGGGAACATTACAGTCAGCTTTCGTTTGAATAGCTGTTTTCCCCGCCGCGCATAGACACTCCCCCTTGAACGGATCTGTCCAATCGCGAGCAAGGGGGAGGGTCTCTATACACAGCGCGGCAGGGAAAACAGCTATTCAACGAAAGCTGACTGTAATGTTCCCTGTGCGGTGATTAACGCGGCATCATTTAGGTACGGGGGACATGGCTGCATGTGGGGGGACATGGCTGGATATGTTTGAGGACATGGCTGCAATATGGGGGACATGGCTGCATATGTTTGGGGACATGGCTGCATATGTGGGGGGACATGGCTGCATATGTGGGGGGACATGGCTGCATATGTGGGGGGACATGGCTGCATTTGGGGACACATTTAAAAAAAAGTATCGGTATCGGCGAGTGCATAAAAAAAAAAAAAAAGTATCGGTACTTGTACTCGGTCCTAAAAAAGTGGTAACGGGACAACCCTAATATATATATATATATATATATATATATATATATATATTAAAATATATATATATTAATATTAAAATATATATATATATATATATATTAATATTAAAATATATATATATATATATATTAATATTAAAATATATATATATATATATATTAATATTAAAATATATATATATATATTAATATATATATATATATATATATATATATATTAATATATATATATATATATATTAATATATATATATATATATATATTAAAAAATATATATATATATATATATATATATATATATATATATATATATTTATATTTATTTATGTAACAAATGCAGTCTGTAGCTGTCAAGAAGAAAAAAAAAAAAAAAAAAAAAGCAGGAAAAAGTTTATCACAACATTGCTCAGCGCTGAGAAATAAAAACAAACATTGTATCATTTGGTTCTTTAAAGCGGAGTTTCACCCACTTCCGCTTTTCAGGATTCCTCCCCCTCTCTGGTGTCACATTTGGCACCTTTCAGGGGGGAAGAGGGAGCAGATACCCGTCTAATTCAGGCATAGGTCGCCGCGGCCGGAAGGCTTCACTTCCCGATTTCCTTACCGAAGATGGCGGCGTCTCCACCCGAGAGCTGACTGACAGATCAGCTTCAAGTGCCGACATCACGGGCGCCCAGGACAGGCAAGTGTCTCAATATTAACCAGTTCCCTACCGAGCCATAATAATAGGACGTCGGCAGGAACGGTCTATCCTTCAGAGTGGACGTCATAGGATGTCCTGTGCATCGCAGCCGCTAGGGGGCGCGCTCGCGGCAAAGCTTGCGACCCGGTGCGCGTGCCCGGCGGTCGCGCTGTCCGCCAGGCACCCGCGATTGCCGGAAAATACGGCAGTGTGAAGGGGTTAATATGTTCCCTGAGAGTGATTTCTAACTGTAGAGGGACTCACAAGGGGAGGAGACCGATGTGTGTTCCTCTCTTCTGGGAACACACATCGTTCTCCTCACCTCTGACAGGAGGTGGATCTGTGTAAACACCCCTAGTGTTAACCCCTTCCCTGCCAGTCACCCCTTTCCTGCCAGTCACATTTACACAGTAATCAGTGCAGTTTTATAGCACTAATCG